>NC_090212.1:13947500-14217500 GCF_033026475.1 Channa argus
AAACAGAAAGACAGGAGGAGGGATATATATCGCTGGGGTGCCGCTTTCTGTCCTGCTCCTCATTTATACCCACACACACACGGCCGTGTCAAAGCTGCTCTCACACTCAATGGTAAATGACAAATTTAGATAATGCACACATACAACCTTACAAAAATAAATAGGATACGGAGGCTTAAGCAAAGCTAAATCCTGAGGCTGCTGGAGACCTGAGACTGCAGATTACACCCCAGACACCTTAAACAATGCCCCCAAATGTGCATCCTTAAAAGCATGAAATCCTTGAAGCATCAGACCCCACTTGTCATTTGCCATTAATATTCCAAGTTGCTTGTGCTTTGGGGGCCAGTATTACACTTCTGTGTTCTGATGTACCCTAAAACAAACATTTGCAAAGCCCTAAAGGAATAACTATTGTTGATAACTATTTTTCTAGCTGTGGAATATTTTGCAAGAGGATGTGATAACAAAGGAAACAATAAAAAAGGCCACGTTCCTGCAGTGCATGGGGTATCCATAGCTATAAATAGGAAGAAGGCAATGTTAGAGGCATTTAGGCATTACTAGGAAAACTGATATTTGTGCTTTGAAGAAAGAGGAAATTAAGATTTATGTTGACTTTTCCAGACATATTAAAGACTTAGTCCACAACCTTAAAACCTGATAACCTTCACAGCCTTATAAATAGTAAGAAACTAGAATTGCTATTATGCTGAGATTAAGCTATTAGAACACATACCACATGTTTCATCTCTAGTAAATACATATTTGAAAAAAAAAAAGCCCATTATCTTTTTACCCTTTATTTGTTGTGCACACCTTTGACAGGAAGGTAAAGTAAAGTATGGCAGGGCAAAAGTCTTGGAGGTGTCACACTGTCACCCCAGAATTACCAGCACCTGTCCTGGGGGACGGCCTTGTAGTGTCCAGCCTCATTTGATCAGCAGTGGCCACGGCCTGTGGGCACCCTCTCTCAGGTGACATCCCCTATCTGCTGTGGTTCTATGATGGCCCTGCTGCTTCTGCTGAGGCTTATATTCCTCATAGGCTACAACTGCAATAAATGGGCCCACATGTCTGACCATTACCAAGCAAACACATACTGTACATGTATATGCACATGTATGTATTTCTTCAATCCCTTTGTTTTTATTAAACCAACCATATACAAACTATTCGCATATCTAAGGTTCTAGGCATATTCAGATGAATTCAATAAGGGCTGTCTACAACACATCGTGTCATTACACTCTACTAATTAAGCATTCCTGCCATCACTTCTTTGCAACGTTCAACAAAAAATGACAGACATGTCTATTAAAACAGGATAGCAATGTACAATATCTTGAATCAAAAAATTAATTTGATGTCGCAACCGGATTGACGGTTCTGAGACTATAACAGAAGTGCTGTGCAATTTCAGCTGTAAAATCTACAGCATACAGTCCCAGATATAATTGGAAAAAGTTCACAAAGAACTCAACATGTCTAATTGCAGCTGTGTCAACTAATATAAAACATCACATAAATCAGATTTCTGTCTATTCATTAGCCAATGTGTCAGCTTGCAGATTAGCGATGTTGTAGGAACAGTCTGGTGAGTCTTCAGAATTATGACTTCCTCATTAATTGTAGTTTTGCTTCCATTATGTGCATCAAAAAAAATCTTACAACAAAGAACAAGCACTAATATCATTTGTGCAAAAGAGATTTCTATGGATATGGATATACAGTTTTGGGGTATGAGAATTCAAAATTACAAAAACAAGGACTGAGACGAAACACAAATGCATGTGCGTGTATTCAAACTCTCAAAGTGGTCAAGCCAGGTGATGTATAATAGCAAATCCAAAAGTCTTAAACCCCATTTCATATGAAGAAGAAATGAGGCATACTGTCCCATTATATTGCTATAAATCATTTTTGTGGATAGCTGACAGCTTTTTATCAGATCTAACCTTTTCCAGCCTCCATTAGGAGTGCTAACATTTTCAACTCTGACACATTTGCAGTTTATGAATCTCACAGCTGATTTACTTTGGGTGGGGGTGCACTGATTTTCATGCTCATTGCCAAACAGGCTGTCCACAGTGTTGGGCTGGGTGGAATGTGGAAGGGAAAATGGGTGAAACTTATACTTACCTTTTTAATTTGCTATAGCTAGTTTTGTTGCTGAAAAGCTATTTTAAGGAAAACAGTATGATATTTCAAAATCTCAAAAATTAAATTGTGGCTTTGGTGCTGTCTGACAACCAGAATACAAAAGACAAACAATATCAGTTTATGAGGAATGTTTGTTGCCATTGCCTGTGAAGGGGTGTAGAGGTAATGTTTATATGTTTACAGTATATTTCAAGCTGTGGTGTACATTCTCGTGACAATGAAAACCAATTATTGATCTATAGAGCCTTCTATTTATCCATCCATCAAGTTTTAAAACTTCTCTGGTGTCTTGTTTTCCCAACACATTCAACAACATATTAGGTGACTAAATCCCACAGTGACCAATGTTGTTCAACTATGCCCTTCAATAGGATTTCTCCTAAAATAAAACTTATACAAAGCCACATCTAATATTTTCAGAATTTAGGCAAACATCACAAAAAATAAAGTGCACAAATAATAAGTACATCACCATACACTAACCATCATCTGAATTTACTCTTAATAAAGTATGTGATAGGTAAATCTGAAAAGTACAGGGCAATAACTTTGCTATCTGGTGTGTTATGGGACGAACTTTGCCAACCATAATTGATTTAAGTACACCATAATCAGGATGGGGCAGTTAAGGTAAGGCTTATGTGTTACCACATAAGGGGTCTATATTTCATTACATGCTGTGTTTAACCTTACCCACTTCTCCTAAAACACACAAGAGGCTCATTATGTGTTTAATATTCACCAGCAGGTGAATAATTTTTATGCAACTCTGATAGTTGGGTGAGATGGATAACTCAATTATCTGAACATCCGTCAGAGCAGAGGGCTTGCTGGCTCTGGAACACCACCAGCTAAGATTGATGGCTAGAAGACACCAATAGCTGCTGCTTCGCAATCTCATCCAGGCACTGGGCCTGAACACAGCACATGATTCTGTATAAGACAGAATCACCCCCCCCCCCCCTTTTTTTTTCTTCTTTTCTTGGGAGCATTGTAGGTGAAGCGTCATTACCCCTCATTCCACTGAAGAGGGGTTCATTATGGGGTTAGTGTTTTGGCAAGACTATTGTTTGGATGATAAATGCAGTTGGTGAGGGCTTCAGAGGGAAAATTAGTTATGTTTTTTGCCTTCTATAAAAACATGTTCCCATAGCTCAGTCTGCAATGCTTTGGGGCAAGGCAAGAACAATTAACACAAGCAATGGGTGAAGCAGCTCAGTTAAGGCAAAGTGGGAATTCGTGAAAAATAAGCAAATTCACTGGAAATGTCAGTCAGGGGCAATGAAGTAATTACAAACACTGCTCTGTGATTCCAAGGGCAGTCAAAAAGAAAAGAGAAAGCTTTAGTGTCAAGCAATGAAGTCTCAGTTTGAGGAATGGACAAACATCCTAAACACCAGCCCTTCAGGGTCCATCTCATAAAATGAAACCAATTAATAGGAAGAGAAAACAGGATGATGTCAAGTCATCACTCTCTTGTCCCCTGCTTCTCTACTGGTTTATGTTGTAATGACAACAAAGTGTTGACCCCAAATTCACTGCATTTAAATGCCTTCATTTTTCAAACCCACGCAAACATACGCCATGTGCACACACACTTGAACTTCAGACGATGTTGTACAAGGTCTAACAATAAGAGAAAGATGAGGCCCATTTGGAAATGTCAGCAGTAAATGTCAATTAAAAATCACATGGGTGCTGGGAAATGTGGGATCTAAAGGGACTGACATTTTTTCCTTTCTGACGCGACAATGTTTATCTGACCGAGCTCCTGGTTGACATGATGGGATCTACTTTGTCATTTCCTTAATACACTTGGACAGGGCCGCCCGAGTGAATATCAATAAAAAGACACCCGTTGGCAAAGATGTAAGCCTCACACTAACCTTAACCATCCAATCAAGCTTTTAGTATTCTGATATTTTGACCTACTATAAACTAATGCCAAGAGTACCTTAAGAGAAAGACTGAAGTCAGTTTAATGCCATTTTCTTCAATCTAAACCAAGAAAGCACAATGGGTTATACAGTAAAATATTTATGAGGACCGCTGATTTTATTTCCTTTTGGAAGCAGGCCATTTCCAAATAGAACTATGTTGCTTTGAGAAAAAGAAAAAGAAGAAGCAGCATATGAAGAAGAAGAAACAGAAGCAGATGAAGAAGAAGAAGCAGAATAATAAAAATAAAACAAAACAAAAAACGCACCGCTGATTATTACCAAGACCTCATCTCGCACATTTTAACCCCTCAATAACATGGAATGGGTCATGTTCCATGAAAATCAAATAAATGTTCCACTGGCAGCTTCTGAGCAAAAGTGAAAGCAGTGAGCCAGTCATTGGTAGGCTGGGCTAACAGTTTAAAAGTAAGGAACCCTTATTTCACTTTATTAAAAAACATATTTTGAAAACTGCATTTGAAAGTAAAAACTTCCATTATTTGTATATTGCACAGGAAAACTGAGAACGAAGATTTAATTCATTTAAAATTGTATATTACAGACTGAGATCTGACTATTTAAGTGGTCTCAGATTGTGTTTTTACCTATTTTACATATTACCTACCATTTTGATTAAAAAATAATTTATCAATAAGAAAAATTATATTTTTTAACGTGTCATCTTATATGATAGAAAGATAGCAATATTATACCAGTATTGTTTAAGGGTAGGAACATAATACATGACATATTCTAGTCAAGCATATTCTGTGTTTTTTCCTTTCCTAATAGATCCTGCTTCAGTACTGTACATGGACCAAAGAAACTGAAACAAAGACAGAGATAGTCTGACTGTACATGAAGGCTGGTATCTCATGGTGCTTCAGCACCATGTCACAACATGTCAGCAGACTTTCACAGCTGAGGCAGGCCTGAGCCATAGCGAGGCAAATAAAGGCAGTGCAGGTGACTTTCCAACTTAGTGTGCCAAGTGAGTCAGGGACATAAAAAACATGTGTGACCAATACTAACTAGATGTGCACCAAACACAAAACTCGCCCTTCCTGATTATGCCCAAATGCATTAAAGCCTATAGAATTTTCAGTATTAAACGTGGGTTTTTTTTTGTTGTGATTACTAGCACAACATATTTGCTCTTCCCCCAGGATTAGACCACAATATCCCGTTCCTGTCCAAAAGTTCTCATGACAACAGATGCAATGGGTAAATCACCCATTTCCCAGCTTTCCTTAAAAAAAACAAAAAAACAATGTGTGTTACTCTGGAAAACAATCAAGCTCACAGGCAGGCCATTCAGGCTGTAAAGGACTCCAGTGAAAGGAGTGGGTGGGGAAGTAGTGTGATGTTCAGATGTATCATATGGAAGTCTGGGGTTAGCGCGTCATATGCCAGCGAGGAAGTGGTTAGGATTGTTAAACAGAGATATGACTTGCCTTGATAATACTGAGAAAAGCGGATTGTGGTTTGTGGTGAAAAATGAGAAATTAGACACAATAGACAGACTGGGAAAATGGCAGCTGCAAAATGCTTCATTCAGATCAAGCAAATGAAGAAACATGCAAAAAACACTAAGAGGTCAGAATACAAAGCAAAGACTCGCCTGTTCCAGTAGCTCCAGAACTGTTCATTGAGATAGGTGCGATGGCTATGGTCATCTCCAAATGAGGCTTTGCTCTCAATCCAATGTACAATGTGTCCCTCCACAGCTTTTCATAAACAGAAACATATAATGACACTTAAAAAAAACTGGTGACATAAAATCAACACAAACAAAATCTAGAAGGGACAAGTGACATTTTCTTTTTCTTTTTTGAGACCATTATTCACAAATATCAAATATGATCTGACATGGTTTTGACAATTAAATAATGACTTTTGAAAAATGGTACTAAAGGTTAGGAGTAAGTTATTTCAGATAAATATTGACATTTATAATGTAAATACTAACCAACTGGAACCTCAAGGATTATATCAGGTGTTTTGTCATAGCCCATAGCTCTCAATTGGTTTTCATCTACAGAAGACAAAATGCAGAACAGACCTGAGACTACAATATGTTTCAGTACATTCAGTTAGGTGTGTGTACATCAGTCACAGACTACTGATCCAACTGTGTTCACCAAGACTCTGGTAAGAAATCCCCTCTCAGTTAGCAAAGTAGTCAAAATAACAGTGGAGGATCGCACAGTAAAACCATTAACTACATCTGCCAAGTATTCGCTGTTGTTGCACAACAACCTCTAAAGCCCAGTTAAACAGTTGCTCACCAGGTTTGCAGTTTGCGAGCAATTTATAAAATATACAGCAAGAAGACAAGGTTAGCATTATAGCCTCTGTAAGTCTGATCCCTGCCTGGAAAGGCTGCAGCCATTGTCCTTGACTTTTGGCAGGCTTCGGCCGTTATCCCTACAACACCTGATTTCTCCATTAAATCTCTGGCTGACCAGGTCATTCAGTTCCAAGGGCCTGCCTCTTTGTCTCCAGCCAAGCTCAACTAATGAGGCATGGAAGGGAATTGAGCAGAGATAGAGGTTGGATGTGGTGGTGGTGAGGAGGTAGCATCAGCGAAGGACGGAGAAAGGAAGGCTGCAGAGGGACATCCAGGGTAGGGTAATTTGGGTGTATATGTCTGTGGTAGGATGGGGACCACTATCCACTCCTACTGGGCTGTTGACATTGCCACATTACTGTGGCTTTGATTATCTTTTTACATCACCTTTGATTAAAATTAATGGGCCATCCCTGCTGTTCCATAGCTTATTGCAAATCCATTTGTCAGATGTGGTGAGGCCGCCTCAGTGGTCGTAGTGCCCCCCGAAATCTGAACAGTACTCAGTACAGCCCTGAAGAAAGGTCAGCACACCGGGTCAAAATAAATGATATTGTCTTAATGACCAAAGGAATTACTTTTATCCTTCATCACTCATCTGACCTATGGGATGATAGTGTGATAGGAATGACTGAAAGTAAGGGGGAAGGGGGTTAAAAATTCTGGATCATAAATTCACACCTGGACACCATCTTGATTTAATAATGTTTGAAAAGGACAATGGTGTTAGGAAAGAAATTGGGATATTTGATAACAGCTCCCGGTCTTCCCAAAAAACAAAACAAAAAAACTGCCATGACAAAAGTGACTTTAAAATGTGAGAAGGTTAAGTGATGGCTTACCTAGAAAGGAAAGGTTCCTCTCCCTCAGTTTGTCACGGAGCAGCACCTCATGCTCTTGGCCGATAGCACTGAGAATAGAGGGTCAAGGATTCCAACAAAGCACAGCAACAGTGGTATTTTATGTCACGTAAGTTAACGTGATAATTTTTTTACTACATTACAGTAGGTTATTGTGGAAACTTTATGCACAGGAATTAGAGTATGTAAGCTCAACTTCTGCTTTTCTCCATTATTGGCATTATGTAAAGTGAAAACCACTTCTCTTCATGCTGATGTATCATGGGAGCAGAATCAGAGCTTTCAGGTTAACCTTAAGCTACACAACAAACCTCCAAAGTGCATTACCTAAATGAGGAAGACAAAACAAATACCAATTTGGCAAAACGCATAGAGAACACAGACTAGCTGCTCCAGTAATTTCAGTAAAATCTTTCAAGAAAAAATGCTTTTAGAATAAATGCCATTTTACATCAGGACATATGAGGCTTGATGCCACAATTAGCATTACGTGTAGAACTTGTTTATTCCAGCAGACAGAGAGAACAGTACTGTACTATTCTCAACAAACACAGATGTATCAAAACTGTTTTAATTAATTCCTGCTTTTCCTTCCTGACACAAGAACTATTTCTTCCACGTGTGGACGGTTCTTTGAAAGCACATAGTAGTGGGGCAGTTGTCATTAACTCTTTGTGAAAGAGTGACAAAGTTTAAGTTGACATTAACAAGAGGACAGCCAAAGAAAGGTAAAAAGGAGGATGTGGAAGGAGGGCAGGATGTGACAGGGTAGACTGGCTATGAACAGAACAACTCAGCCCCACTACATGCACGGAAGCCTGGACAGACACAATAACATACAGACATATATATGTACACATACCCAAATAAGTCTCCTCCCCCAGGAAGTAGCTGGTCTGGTACCCAGCTGCTTGCCCCTGTATAGTACTGCACTCCAATTGTGTCCCTATAGTCAAGGCCATGCCCCTACTAGACATGTAGGGGGTATTTGTAGTTAAGCAACATAAAAGGACACTGCAAATGTGTAGATTTCAAGATGGACTGATGAGTCCAGAGTGCTCCATGGTGACAACTTGAGCAAAGAAATTCATATGGGACATGCATTTAGGACTTATTGATGTTGTTGTTATTTTAAAAGAATCTGGGAAAATATAAAGACAATAAAACGACACATTAGCCTCTTTGAGGCTTTTGGTATATCAGAGCATTGGGTCTGATCCTTTGCATGCACATGAAGATGCATTTAGATCAGCCAATCCTCTCCTCTACCTCTTCCCTTCATCGCCTTCCAGCCTCTGTATCGGGAATAGTGAAATGGCAGGCGGGATGAAACACTTCCTCTGTGAAGCAGAACTTTTATGTCAGGTGAAGCCAGACACATCTCATCCCCTTCAATAGCTCTCGTCAATTTCAGGCTTAAAATTTTATGGGATAGGATACTGTTTGATGCAGTCTACCAGCGGTCCATAACAGCAGTCATTTATTGTGCACTGAAAAGGGAAGGGTGGGGGGAAGAAATATTATGGTGTGTGAAAAGGGTGGGTGGGTGAAAGGGAGGTGAGAGAAGGAAGCCCGTACAGTTCTGGGAAAGGAGAAAACACACAGGAGGTGCTGGCAAAATGGCAGGCGTGACTGTGGGCTCTCATGTGACCTCATCAGCAAACATGAGTAGCTGATGCCGTCTGTCAGCCTGGTGCTACATTTCAAAACTTACTGTATGTAAGCAGTATATCTGTTACATGTACATTAGGCCAACAAACTTTCTTAAAATATAGAAACAACTAAATTGTAAAGATGAACAAGTAATCAAAGACATCAAACAACTTAAATTATTTTACGTAACATTTCAATTTAAATTTAAAAAAAGATTGAAACACTTACTTGATAGATGTTATTGGCTAAAATCTGGTCAGGTATTAATGATGGCTCCTTAAGCATGCTGTTGAGAACTGTTTTAGAGGCTGAGACCAAAGCAGAAAGAAAAGAGAGGAGAAAAAAAAATAATAATAAAAAAATAAAATTCACATAATTGTGCTGATTACATCAACATAATGACTTTGTTTTTTACATTTAAAAAAACAATCAAATTGCTGTAAATCAAACATTTAAAATGTAGAGAGAAAATACAGGCCTGACACACTGTAATTCACTATGCCACTGTCACTGCAGTATTTCCACATTAGTCAATCAGATGGCTGCTTGGTGTCTACATAGATTTTCTATAGATAAATTTTTCAGTTCAGAGCACAGGAGCCCATGTAGTTTATCTATGTTATGAACGCTGACTATTCTGCATCTCTCATCCCCATTCTTGCTCTACTAACATTATAAATCAGGAAAGAAAAGCCTGCCGGACTGATTCGCTGGTACTGCAACAGCAAAAAATACCTTAAATCATTTCTTAAAAAGATTTGGATTAAATGGATTGTATCATTGTGTGACGAAATGGTTGAGGCATGCCATTTTAGTGATATATACACACACAGTTCTGACAGACTTGCAGCATTATAGACAATACAAGAATGTTTCTATTCACATTTCAGGCATGGAAGGTGCCTGTACTAACAGTGCACACCCAGGCTCATGTAGAAAATGGTGCACAGCATATAACTATTAAAAAACAATACAGCCTATTTAAAGATGTATAAAAATGGATAAAGAGTGAGTTAAAAAAAAAAATCCTCAACTGAAAAGGGATCAATTTAAAAAGTCTTCATTTACACATGCACTGACTGCATCATTAGGCACCTGTTTAACGAATTTCATTAACAGAAAGGCATTTAAAAGATCATCTAAAACCCTTAAGACGCTTCTTTTCTGTACTGCCTTCCCCTTTGCATTTCTTGAGAAGGCAGTGCTCTTTGAGGAAACTATTACAGAGAGGACAAACAATGGTGTGCTCCTTCATATACCTTTTCATGAAATAAAGAGGTAAGGGGTAGATTAAGAACAAAGCCCATTGAGCACTCCCTCATATTTTTCTGTTTCTTCTCCTTTTCCTTCATCCGTCTTTGCCACCTCTTTCTTTTGTTTGTTTTATTTTTTTGGGGGGGAAGACTCTTTTTCTCTTTTCAAGTCTCTCCCAGCCACAGTAGTCCCCCAGCCCAACCCATAACCCCACACTGCCTCTTAGAGCTGCAAGGCACAGGGCTGTGCTTTATTTCTTTGCTCATTTTTCTCAGAGATTGGTACCTTCACACGCAGATCCATACCATGCTCCTGTGCAGTGCGGGCGGCGGTGAAGAAAGAGGGTTATATTTTCCCCTTGAGTTAGGACACCTCATGACAAATGATAATGGACAATCAATAAAGTAGGAAATATGAGGCAGCAAACTTTATGAAGCCAGGAGACATATTACTCCCCAACAACACTGGTTTCCCTTAACAAAGTCACTACTCGACTGTGCCTAATAATCTGAAGGAAAATCAAAGGACCTGCAACCACATCAGCAATATTGGCAACTTATTCCACTTTAATGGCATTTTGATTGATTTTTTCCCTCTTCCTAATGGTCGTTTTATAGATTTGACGCTGCTTCTGCAAAACAGTAGTGTGTAATAAACCTCCCAGAAGGCAAACGGCAGCCATTAAAGCTTTTGTCTTACTAGAGTTTATAATTGGAGGTTGACCACCACCACATTTTGGTCTCTCATATAACACACAAAAACACTTCCAGGACTAGACTTAATGTTCCCTCTTCTTGTTCTCTATACTCCTTTGCTATTTTTTGGTAGTTGGCCATAATAAGTGATAGAACCCCTTTCTTCTTTTCTGTTTGAGCAATGGAGTTAAAAATAGCCATAAAGAGGTGACCTTGGCGCTGACATTGTGGAATTTCAGCCAAGCATTGACCTGATGAAAATGGAAGGCCAGGCCGCTAATAAATCAGGATGCTTTTAAAATGAGTTTACCCTAATGCTCATTCATCATGGGCTGTAATGCCATTTGCAGGCCCAGGATTCGCTGCTGTGCACAAACACAGCAGTAAATAACAACAGGGCCCTTGCATCCCTCGCATCGTTGCAGCCTCCAACATCAGCATACATTTATTAAAGACACCCCCGCCTTGCATGGCAGCACTCCTCTACGACACTCTGAGCTCCTCTCCACCACACACACACACACACACACTGCACAGTCTTTAAATACACACACTATGGCTCACGAAGACGCATGCATAAAAACACACACAGGAAAATAAAAAGAATAATCTAAAGAATACCAGACACAGAGAACAAAGCCCCGCAGCACAACTTTGCACATTGTAAACATTCACCAAATTTACTGTAATTGTCCCATGTTGGTATAAATTCTGACTAAGGCACCGTGTAACATCGTCAACATCTGAACAAAAAGAACAGAGAAGAAGAGAATAATAGATGTGAAACGCTACGCCTCCATTGGGATTTGCTAAAGAAAACAACCGGTGTAAACAAATCACAAGCCTGTTTTCATATGCAACTCCAAAACAAGATAAACTATGCAGAACAAGGTAACAGCAACATAACCTTGGCTTGATTTCTCATTGCTTACTTGTGTCATTTGTAACTACTCTTCCTTTCTCCACCAGGGTGAAAAAGTCATTATCTCAAACACAAAAAAATGTCGAGAAACCTCATTAGATAGCAACATTTGTTGAGGGAGGACCGTAATAAACAATAATGGATGACGATTGTTATTGCCCCTGACACTGATGAGCTCCTCTGCAAGTTTGTTTATTAATTAAAAAAAAGCACTTTTTTTCCATGGATGGGGGGGGGCACCTACATATTTCCTCTCTATACCCCCCTCCACCCCCACTCCCCATGCACAAGCCATTGAGCTGTGGAGGCGCACTCGTTCATCAAACTTCATGGAGCAAGGGAGAGACAGGTCCTGATAATGTGCGCCGCTAAAGCTGATTTTCCATGATGAATCTCGGAGCATATAAATTGGCTAATATCTGAAAACATTTACAGATACTAGAGGAATTGACTACTTGTGGGACATGATGGATGAGGCTCTTCGACGCTGGCCGACAGCTCTGCAAATCTCTGCGGCTGCCTAAAGCCCTCATTTGATTTTCCAATTTACTCCTTTTAAATTTATCCTCCCGTATTGAAAAAAACAGAAGATGGGAAAGAGAGAGAGAGAGTGTGAGTGAGTGAGAGAGAGAGAGGGTGGGAGACAAGAGGAAGGCGAAAAAAAAAAATCTGTTTTCTTTTTTTAAAGCTTTCTGTGGTGGTGTGTAGGTGCTAGTTGATGATATGAGGTGGTATCTCCTGTGCAGGAGGAGCCCAGTCCCTGAAGAGGTTACTGGGGCAGAACTGATCTGCTTCCACCTGATTCTCCCTGATAGCAGTGAGATGAGACTCTACATTTTTCTTTGTGTGTGTGTGTGTGTGTGCGTGCGTGCGTGCGTGCGTGCGTGCGTAGCAATAGTAATAGAAGATCTGGGGAGGCTCTGCTATGGATAGAGGTTTCCTAGGTCGGGCCATTAAGACTGTGGCAGAGGCTGACTGGAGCTTCTTTGCTGAAAAGGAGTAATTAGTATACTTGTCAAGTGAAGTGCCACGCTGCTGCTTACCTCCCTTGTGCACACGCAAGCATGCACACAAGCACATACACACACACACTGCCTTTGCCTTCTTACTCCCTCCCTCTTTCTAATGAAGTGCCCTTGCTTTCATTATTTAGAAAAAAAATGCTGCATTTACACACCAGCTTTGCCACAGTGGAGAGGGGGAGAAGAGAGGAGCACTTGAAGACAAGAGAGGAGGAACCATAACAATCATAGTGGATACTAAGTTTCAATTTTAAAGGGTAGAACATAATACAATATCAGTTATCAACACGTCTGATCTGCAAAACAGTGAAGCTATTATGAATTCTGTCAGGGAACCGAAGGATCATAGTCGACGCTTACATTCTCACAGTGTTAACATCAAACACAGGACATTTATAACCTTGCGTACAAGGCTTCTGTAAAGGAATGTGACAATAAATCTTAAAGGATGTCGAATCACATAGTTACAAAACATGGAGTAGCAATCTAATCTCGAGCTGGGCCTTGGGAAAATGGAAAAGGTCAAATAACTAGCAAAATTGCTTCCTTAAAAAAAAAAAAAGTATGTCTAAATCTAGAGACACATCAACTCCTGTCTAAAGGAGGAATAAAGAGAAAGATAGAGATAGCATAGGGGGGAAAAAAGAACAGGAGCTCCCCCAATGTACCCACTGATATAAAGCTGGAAAGATAATATTAGGTATAATATTAGGTATACAATGTAACTGTATCATTTATAGAAAATATGTTCTATATCTATATATAGAATATATAGAATCAGCGGACTACAAGATTAGTGGGATGTTAACATTTAAATTGTTTATTTTTATCTATTTATTATTACTCTATACTATAATAAAGCTGACACATTTTTTTAATGTTATTATTTGGACTACCGGTTTCGTTGCATTTCAGGTATTGGGTTAATATTTACTTTCAATTTTATAAAATTCCATTGAAGAAGTTTTAAGCAGTAAAAACACACAGGTATGTAAGTCTCAGCTACATTTTTGTATTTAAATGATGCAAAAAATTTTTGCCAAAAAACAAAAATCAATTTCAATTATGAATTTGTCATTAAATTTATTTTGATACAAAAAATCCTTATTTAACATTTAAGATTTAGAAAAGTTGAAGTTAAAGATAAGAGCTTTTATTATTTCAATTCAAGCAATTTCCTTTATTTTTGACTTTTTAAAAAGTTTTTATACAATGCCTTACTTGTGCTTACAAACTTCACTGAAACATTCTTGTCCTCTATGATGTGGTTTGGGAAAAAAAAAAACAACTCAGAAAGAAATTTGGCATTTACACTGACACTGTATTAACTGGTTCAGATTGCTGTATAATTCCTAAAACTCATTGTGCAGTTTCCAGTGACCTGCAAACAGTTTATATAAACAGCACAAAACTGCACGTGACCTTTTTTGCACTACTACCAAGTCTGTTTTCATGAGACAAGAAGCATTATGGATGTTGATTTCAAATTCAATACGTGATAAAACTGCTTTGAATGTATTGATTTATTTACAAGCGCCACCAGATAGTCTTTCACGCTGCTTGACTGATGCCCTCTCCAATACCTTTGCTGCAAGGAAAGGGGGAGGCAGTTTGTTGGTGGTGTCGTCATGTTGAGGTGTAGTGGTGGTGTGTGAAGCTAGTAGGAAGGAGGTGTGCGATGGGGAGGGGGAAGACGACAACAACAAGCGAGCAAAACAAAACAAGGAAGGGACAGAAAACAATTTAAAACTCTGTATTGATCCAGCACTAGTGATTGTACATATATTCCACAGTCCCAAAGGCCCCATTCATGTGTCTCTTAAATGCAAAGGGAAAGAGAAGGGGAATAAAAAAAAAACGATGGTGCTAGGCAAAGGCGAGCCACTCACCCAGTTGGGGGTAATGTCCCTTATATAGAAGTCTATTGATCTTTGTAGTGCTACTGCCTACCCACCCTCTAGAGTCCAACAAAAACACTCAAATACACACACACATACACAAGCATAGTCTGGTGCTGGTGGGGGCACGACGGATATGCATGCCAATAGCACTAAGCCAACCTGTTAGCTAATTGCCAGCAAAGACAATTATCCTTGCATTGTTCCATAATGGAAACACATTACAAGAGCTTAACATACACAATGAGAGATTGGACGATTTGAGAATGAAGCCTGTGTGGGCAGCAATTCATTCTGAGGTCATAAGGATACTGCAGAGAAGTGGTGTCAAAACAGAAGTCACCATCCTAGCCACTGACTTTACAGCTGCCAGCAGTGGTACAATGTAATTACATTATAATTTAAAAATGGGTCATATTTATTTGGCAGGTGACATTCAAACTATTTTGCCAGGATTGATCTTTTTCTGGTGTGTCCTAAGCTAAGCTGATTTAGGTCTAAGATGGTCCTGTAAAAGTGATCCAGTTTCTGTAAAATCACTTTCTACAAGAAAAACCAAGACTACGACATTGCTGGCTAGGCTGCAAACATTGAGATGCTGCATGGTTACAACACTGTTTTTAAATTAAACAATAATCATTCAGGAAGCTTCATCTGCTACAAATCTATTCTGAGCAATAATAAAGCATGTTTTCACTGTATGGAGATGGAGGGATGCAGTGGGCTATTATCTGAGACTGAGTACTTCTCCTGGATGAATGCCCTGTTCTACAAGCTGCTCAGGCTAGTATTTTGACAGGCAGTGGATAACGGTGGGTCCAAAGCAATCACATCTCTGACTTTGACAAATGACTGTGCTGTGGCGAAGTTGAAAATAACACACATCCACTTTAATCTCCTTCTTGATTAAATTGGAAGCACGTCTTTTTGACATCATGCGATTCACTCTCAAAGCACTGACTACTGCACAGACACGGACATGCACCCAATCCTCAGGATAGGCCACTGAAATGATATGGAATCATATCTGCATAAGGTATTGGGAATCCCACAATAAGACAAAGAGGAACAAAAAGGGAATTAACAAATATCACATACAAAAAGTTGTAACTACAAATATTGGCATGATTATTGTATCTGGATTTCTGTTCTCAGCAGTGTGTCCATCAACACTACATAGGAATGGTTTGCTTTTACTGCCTCACTTTTCCTCTATGTCCTGAGGAGACCCCAGTGGGAATGAAGAAAGAGAAGGGGATGAGGGAGAAAGAAAAGGTAGGGGGTAGATAGATACATTGGGAGATGAAGGAAGGTAAGGAAGGAAAACACAGATGTTATAAATAACACTGATGAGGTGAGCTAGCATTGATCCACACTGCAGTTGAGACGTGGGTGGTCCTCACCGTGCTTAATTGCCAGTCATGTGCCCTGGGATGCAGCTACTACAAAATGTGCTCTGTCTCTTATTAGGCTAGGTCTGGCTGAAAACACAACAGCTAGAGCTGGAATTGAGACTCATTGAGAAAGAGATTCAAAAGACAAAGTGCTACAATTAAGACTGATGGGAGGAATGATAGAAAGGACAGAGTGGGAAATGGAAAAGTGTTACTCACGCACTCCACCCTCCAGGTCCTGAAGGAACCTGTCCAGGATGATACGAGCCATCAGTGCAGGAGACAGATCCACCTTCACATGGAAAAAAAAAAAAAAGAAAAAAAAAGAAAAAGAAGAGAGAATTAGCTCTAATAAAAAACAGACTGTAGCATCAGTGGGGAGTTAATACAGCTTCAAAACACTAGTTTAGTGAAATTGTTATTTCTCTCTGGAGAATCGCTCTATTTACGAACCTTCAGACTAAATCCCACATATCCAGTTGGAAGTACAGGCAAATTTCAAAGAGCCTAAGAATTACAGCACTGAAATTACACAGCTAGTCTACCTTCAGCAGATGTCACAAGATAATAATGATTCTGGCTCTAAATGATATTACTGCATTTCTAAACCTTGACCCAACTTTCGACACTCCCTGTGCAAATTGGCCTTTGAAAGCCTTGCTTTGCAATAACCTTTCCCACAGGAACAAGAAATCGCCTATTACGCAGCCATGCACCCGACTGAATTGCTTTTGCCTCTGTCAAATGGACAACCATTGCCTCTCATCTTGCATGAAAAAGCAGCACACGCCATACCCAGGCTAGACACAATAGAGAAATTTAATCTTAGAATGATCGCCAAACCAAAGCTGCAGAAACCAATGAGATGCACCGGAATGCAGCGCTTAATAGGAATGATAGAACCTATGGCTGCAGTACTCTTTGAACACAAAGACACCTTAAAAGGTGTGCAGTGTTTTTAGTTTGAGTGCAGAGAAGAACCTTGACAGGTAACAGAGCCCTAATGACCATGTCTACCTGACCTTTTTAGATTTTTTTATCACAATGCCTGCCCACTCATTACAGACAGTATTATAATGAAATTGGTAAAATGGTGTGCACTGGAAAACCAACAGCTACTGTCAAGGCCTGCGCAATGTGACAATTATTATTACAGCATAGCATGTACAGATGAATGCATAACCTTTAAAGATAAACCATGTGTACTGAGCAAGATTATTTTCCCCAAACATAAAATTTCACTTTTGTTTAATCAAAATTTACTCTGCAAATAAGATGACATCTAATAAATTTCACAATCTCTTCAGTATAGATGGAATTAAAACATTGCTTGGAGACATTGCCATTCCTAGCCAGCTCATTATGAAACACAATGTACGTGCAGCCAAAGATCATTTTTTCCCTTGTTAGCATAATTGGGGACTAAAAGTGAATTTGCCCTCAGCCTGTAGTGAGAATGGTGCGTTTCATCTTCTCTCTGATGCTTCCTGGTAATGCTGCGAGCAGACAGTCTTCTGTCTAAAAATGTCTTTTTACCTGCAGTAGTATTTGCCAACATTTCCATAATATTGCTTCAAGAAGGAAGCCTGTAAAAAAGGCCAACCATGTCTATAATAATTAAGGGGTGAGCACAGAGTTTATATCTTCATTAAGGCCTCTGACAGCATTTACAGCCTGCAGCTAGTTCATCCTCTCCCTAAACCTCCTCATTTTCTCTTCACTTTATCCTTTCCTCTTTGTGCTTATTGGCCTGCTCTGCATTTACACCTTTGGATAACGAGAGACCATCAGGTTCCTGGTAACCTGCACCAGGACTGACACAAGAAAAATGGCAACATTACCTACACTGGCCCAGGCTGAATAAGGATTACCCGATTAGTTCAGGTACTTGCTTCTCCCTAATTTTCATATTAATCATGAGTTCATCTCCAGACTAAAATGAGAGTACTTCATGAGTTTAACCTGTGACTATGATTCACAAGGCCTAAATTCGTGCTGAGAATGAATATTGTTCTGTAAAACTCACTTGTCATAAGCCCTGATAGCTAATGAAGGTCACATACTGTACAGCACAACTGTCTGTTCTTGCTTGAATGTTTAGGTAACCTTTACAGAAAGCTCCATAAAGCATTAAAAAACAGCGAATCTCAAATATAGAATCCTCATTCATGGACTTTTTCTCAGGACAAAAAAAAATACATGAATATTTTCCATCATTGTTAATTATTCCCCTCTGTTGGAGATATATAGTCTCATAAAAAGGATGAAACTACATCAATTAGCAGTCTGGGAGACCATGAGTGCTTGGTTTAAATGTTAAGTAGCATATTAAAATGATAGTTAAATGGTTCATAGACTGTTATCTCTGAGCTGAATTTAATCCTTTAGAGGAAAAAAAAAGATTTGAAGATGTGTCAATTAAATGGAGAATGAATGATGGTAGCTACCTTTGACATGCCACTGAGGCATAGGAACTACTCTGATTTTAGGTGAAGAAACTCTAAAATCTCATCACCAATAAAATTTAAATGTATATTTTAATGTTTCAAAAGGTTACACAGCCCAGTCTAGCAAACACAATATAGAGAAACTGAAAGATGAACAATACATTCAAATGACAATTCAAAATTACTAAATGTTATAATCAGCAATTTATTTACTAAATAGGAACTGTTGATTAATTATTAGGTACTCACCTTATGGCAATAATAACTTTATACTGTAACATTGAAGTTAACCTAACTACCACAGAGTACATTATTTTTCACTACTTTAAAATGTAGAAAATTGGTTATGTGAAGAATTAAAGTGCTGTAGGAATCATACAGTAGGAATCGTACAACCTGTACAAAGCCTAAAATATCCTCCTAAGGTAAATGACTAATTAGTGATGAAGAGAGGAATTAAACAATGACCCTGCCCTCACCCGTCCGCAGTTTGAAGCAACTCTACCTGAACTGCAATTTAGAAAATGACATAATAAAAACACAAAAAAGTGTTTTCACATCTGCTCAATAAATGTGGGAGCTAATTACATTCAATAATTGATAATGGACCATTTTACCAATTTAGATAATGACTAACAGGCAAGGGGGAAAATCAAAAACCGCTATCTATTTACAGAAAAAGTTTCAGGTTTAAAATAAATAAATAAAAAAAATGGGTTATGCCATTACCTCATTGGCCAGCTCCAGCAGAACGGGTGCAGTGGGATGTGCCTTGGCTGCACTCAGATACCTTTATTATAACAAAGAACAACAGCAGTAAAAAAAAACCATGCATGGCCACAAAGGCAGACAGAAGGGTAGAGGGGACGAGACCAGGCTAGCCAAGACATGATAATGTCCCTGATGACTTTGCCCTAGGTGGCATATGGCAGGCTCGGTATGGTTAAAACAGCACTGCTTGAAGGGCTTCAAATTTCCTTGAAGCCAGACAGCATGTGATAGTTAGTTAACCCCTACCGCCCAAAAAAGCCTTTTTTCCCTCGCCAGCTGAAGTAGAGCTCCCCTCAGATCTTACCCAGATCATCTCTGAGGTTTGTTGTTGTAAGTGGATTAGAAGTGCATTATCCAGCCTTGTTTTCCCCTGAACAATACCCTAATAAGTTAGATAAAGGCTAATTGCAATATGCAAAGAGGATTTCCCCCAACAGCCTGTTTTTCATTTTTTTAATTTATCCGTATTTATTGAATTACATATAATCACCCCATCATAAGCCTGTGTAAGGCAAATGTTCAGTGTCATTTTTTTTTTCTCTCCAGCTTTTAATATGATATGGAGAACAGAACTTAGCAGGTGCAAGTAGGTCTGGAATGAATCCTGAGGGTGATGATTTGTTTAAAGGAGATATATCTGTCATGGTGGCCAACCCTACCCTCAAGTGACTTTGGGAAGTCCTGTCCACAGTCAACCAACAAGGAAGACATAGAGAACACACACGAGTGGAATAAGACAGATGAAAAATGAAGTAAAGTAAAACAAAAAATAAAACAAAGGAGATGAACAGAAAAGAAAGACAGATTAAACAAAACAATACAAAGAAATACAGAGTAAAACTACCTTTGGTAGTGGCTTTCAGTAACATCTGGTGCATGGTGTCTTGAGATTGTTCTTTTGGTTCGTTTCTGTCAAAATGAGAAACCGGATGTAGCAGCAACATCTACAAAATTACTACAATAATAATAACAAAAATTATCGTCAATTTTCATACAAAACTACTTATTTACTTTTATTCTTTTCCAGACCGTACAAATAAAACGCTGATTTATTCAGCCTTGACTGCTCTTTCATTCTCTATTGTATGTGAACAAGTGCTAGGGATCTTGGGTCACAGTAATTTCATTTCAATAAGTTTGCTAGAGGTCAAAGTGTGTCAAGGCAACCTTGTTCAAAGCTCCCATCCCCCTGTACCCCCCTTACTCAAATCTTGTATTCATTCCTAGTTTTTCGATCAAACAATGACCCTATTCCACATTCCACACCCTGACATTTCCATGCAATTCAATTGCCATCTTCACTGCAAAGGAGGGGTACAGGGGATAAAAGAGGAAGAGCATTGGTTAAAAAACAACTTATTTAAAAACTACTACTACACACACACACACACACACACACACACACACACACACACACACACACACACAAAATGTAATTCCACAGAGACAGGCAGTGTGACTGACACCTGTCAGGGGGATGATAAATGACTCCATTTTGTGCCTGTGCTGCCTTCTGCCACTGGCGGCAGCGGCCATTTATCATCATCCGCTGTCAGCCGTGGAAAGCAGCAGTGACAGTGCGAGTCAGCAAACATTTAGCACACGCAGCCGCACTACACGGGGAAATTATTATTGTCAGAATAATAATGGTTTAGCATAATTTATTACAGGTCCACCAAATAAGCAGGGGCTAGATGTTATTAGACAGATGGATGGGAAGGCTTGGCAGACATCCACTGAGGCTCAGGCAGGCAAGGGCCCTCAACGAAAACGTGAAGAGAGGGGAGGTGGAGGTGTGTGCGTGTGTGTGCGTGTATGTGTGTGTGTGTGTGTGTGTGTGTAGGGGGGTTGAAATAAACAGAGGTATGGTGGGGGGCATCCTCCAAACCAATCAGAGAGCTGGCAGTTCAATTACAAAGAAATAAAGGGACATTCATCATTCAATTAGGCACCTGTCAGGGCTCACAAAGGAAGAAAACTTCTAACCTGGTACTCCAGGGAGAAGATGCTCAGAAGAGTGGACTGCGAGTGACTGGAACAAATAAAAGAAGGACAAAGTTAATTACCAGAGTGCATTGCAGAGAGACAAAGGGAGAGGGGGGGCTTCAAAGCTGGGGCCAGCTGCCCTGTAATCTAAAAGAACATGAAAACAAGTGTGGCAAAGTTGTTCCAGATGAACACCTCTGACAGAGGATTCCTGCTACGATGGCGTGGGGGTGCCAGAAAGGGCAAGATTTTATGTGGTATGAGAGATTAGAAAAATATAGTTTTTTTTATCCTTTACTCGTGTTCTTTCATACTCTCTCTCTGTCTCTCTCTCTAGTAAGAAGTCTGGGCTGAAAATAAAATTGCAATTAATTAAAGTATAAAAAAAAAAAAAAAACTGAAAACAAATTCATTACATTCAAAAAATAATAGTTGATAGTATCCAAGTGTAAAAGCTGAGGGATGAGAACATGGCTTTTGCTAGCAATTGCACTTGTGGTTTAGAAGATGTCATTTTGCAATGAGGGTGACCACTGTGAGTGTCTGTACTGTGCAAGTGCTGTAGCAATAAATGGATAGGAGAAAGTTTTCCTGCTTCACTGTCAGTGCTGGCATATGGGCTGTTCTGGAATCCTCCCACTGCAACTGACGGGCTTTGAAAATGGAAACTTTCACTGCAGGAAGCTAGGAGTCCCAGGAGTCGGTCAATTCCATGGGTTGCCATAAGCTACATTCATCTCCAGCTCCAGTCAATGTCAAACACCTGGCAGTGAGACAAACCTGGAAAACAGGCAGCACCGACAGGGACTCACAGCCTCCCAAAACCCCACAGCACCCTTTGAGTTGAAGATATTTAAAGCGATGACAGATATTATTCTAATTGAATGGTACATACCTCCACCGAAAAAAAAACATACAAACACAGCAGAAGTACACGTACACACAGCATGAGATGGTCTCCAATGGCTCAGTACACACTTTCCCATCCTGCTCTTAGTACACTTGATTGTTAAATTTAATAGACTTTTTGTTACAAGTCACCTGAGAATGGTATGCAAATTCTGACGAGAAGCTGGAGCTTCTAATATGCAATGAAATATTCACAGTCCACATAGGTCATGAACATCAATCATTATAAGCAATGAAATAATCATGTGACTTGTAAACAAAGCCATTGGAATCTCAAACATTGATTTCTGTCTGGTGTCTTAGCCTGTGACCATATCTTAATAAAAGCATTTCAACCACTGGAATAGTTTAGCAGTTTATACAGACGCCTTCTACTAAAGTCACCGTCTTGGGCTAAAGATGCTAGATTTTAAGTAGTTTAATTGCTCTGACTAGAGGCCAGTTAATTCTCAAATATTTATTCTCAACTCACCAGACAGACAAGTAAAAACACATATTACAGTTACAAAAGAGAGGGACCAAATGTTTGAAGGAGAAGGGGAACACATACAAAATAAAGGAAACTGAGGGAAAAAAAAAAGAAAAAGAAAAGAAAAACAAAACACAGCATTAATTTACAATGATGTTTGGGGACAAAGGGGCCACTGCAATTAAGTGAGCCATTAAATGGTCAACTGTCAACATGTGGACACTTAGGGAGGAAAAAAATTCTTCTACACTTCAACCTTGCACCTGAGCATTTCAACAACATTACAGCCTTATTGTTGGCATGGGACCATCACGATCCCCCCGTTCGAACCGACATCTGTTAGATTTTAAATGGATTACTTTCTATAATGAGCATGATTACTGCCTAATTGCTAAATCTTTACCCTGTTAAGTTTAAAGCAGAATAAACTGCTCTTAATATCTGGGAAAACATATCAGTTTCAAAAATGCTAACAAGTTTAGGGACTTTTGTTTTTCTTTCCTACCTCAATCAGTTTCTGCTGACATAAAAACTGGGCAAAAGCTCCAAAACTGCAGAACATTATTACATTAATAAAAATAAACCCAAATATTGTGAGATAAAATAATATTTATTATTATAAGAAGAGTGCTATATAAGGAGATGAGAGGGCATAACTGGGTCCAACCCAAGAGTTGTCTGCATTTTATTGAGTCTGTCAAGTTTTACACTGAGCTCATGTTGTATGATGTCCCTTTTTTCAATTTAGCAGACATTAAAAGTAAGTTATGGCAAGCTTTACATTAATGTATATCCAACCTGTGCTCTCCTGGGCCCAGTATGCTCACTTCAAGCTAAAATATAGTGCCAACTGCAATCTTACAATGGTAGTAGCATTACATTTTTACTGCAATACATTCACCTCCCTTCCTTATAATAGAAACACATAAGGAGTTCAATCCATCTCTCAGTGAAAAATAAACTGATACAAAAGTCCATGCCATAGCTCTCCATAACTTGATACATTATTCTCCATTTCTATTATTTGGAATAATTTACATTATGAGCAGCAGATTACTCTCTGTATAAAACATTTTCTAGTTCTATGACAGGCCAAAATGTTACAAAAAGAATAAAAATAAAAGAGTCAGACCTTTCCTAAAATCTGTGTTATTTCTATAGCTGTCTACTGGTAATAAGGTTACAACAAATAAACTTAAAAGACCCTAAAAGAACTAAAAGGTTAGAATAACGTAATTGACTTCAAAATAATTGTTAGATTAGGTAAACTTGTTTCCATTAAACCTTATTAAACCACATTTTGGTTGCATTCTATGATTTAGTGACATTTACTAGTTTGCAAAGAACTGAAAGAGGCTGTGACACTGCAGTGCATCCTTAAATTGACCTTTGTGTGAGAAAAACAAAACAAAACCAAAAAAATAAAATAAAGAAATAAATAGAAAAAGCACCCCTCTCGGATATAATTTAGAACATGGGGAAACAGAAGGTCGGGAGACAGAAGAGTGGTTAGGGAATCATTCACTTTCAACCTAATTACCCTTCCTTACAACATAAGACAGAGCATTAATATGCACTGGCACCCAAAATAGTAAAGCACCAGATTAAATTAAAAACAATTAGGGACTTTCACTTTGTCACTGAGCTGGTATGCCTGTCTGGTCAGTGCTTTAGGCTCTATTAAGGTAGACTATCCACTGGTTATGAACCTGACAAACTCAAGTTTGAGTTGCCGAATTGCCTTGTGTCCTTGTGCTCTCACACTGTATTAGACTCTTAGCATACAGGAAAACACTGCAGCAAAAATGCTAGATATTCCCATCAATTTCATCAATAGGAGATACAGGGAAAATTCAAGCTATCAATTATATGGAGAATCTTCCTATTTACAAATAATTAATTATAAACAATAGCTGTAATTTAGGTAATGAAAGCCACCTGGCTAATGGCATTGGTATCATATGCTGCGACAGTACTTACCATTTGGTGGATCTGCATGCAGAGAGTGTTGCATGGTGTGACTCTTCAGGGCATGGAACTGGCTAATTAAGGCATACCACATATTTTTACTAATGGTGATTAAGGTATTTTGGGAAGAGGCATGGATGATATGATTTACTTATACCAAGTGTAGGAAAAGAAATTGGAATTTTTAATAGTTTACATAGTTATCACCTGTTACTCTAACTATAATTATTAGCAGTTGCTTTCCTAACATAGCAAAAATAAATGTATTTCATCTAGGGACTTAATTTTACCACCACTGCTGACAACAATGTATAAAGCATTTACTTTGCCATAGATCAATATTTTATAAAGTGAAAAGCAGCTGAATGTGGGTTAAACACTCTGGATATGCAAATGCTGCTAATTACACATGCTGATAGGCAAAATGCTAACATCTGTTTCTCCGCTAAGCTTACCGTCATCAGCAGCAAAACAAATGTGTAGGAAAAAAAATCTTTACGCGCTAATGTATAAATGTGATATATTTTGACAGGAGATAGAAACAAACACAAATCCCAGTGTGTCATGCAGCTTCAAACAAATACTTGCACAATGAGCACACGTGTTTACAGTTTAAATTAGTTTTACTTCTCTCCTGCAAAACTACTGAAAGCTCTGCCTTCTATTTCAATCAGTGCAAGTGTCGCTTATATATCTGACGTAACTGTAAAAAAAGGAACATCGTTTAATTTTATAATGTTTGCATTAGTTAGCCTAAAAATAAGAGCAAATCATGCTTTTTTCTATATTTATAATCTGACAAGTATTTGCAAAAAAGCCTGACTACTGCAAAAGTACACCCTTATTCCACTGCCTCAATTGAGAAGGCCATTGAAAACCTACAAGCCTGCAGGGGACTGTGGATAGAAATGGCTTCAGCAAAAGCACGACAGGGCTGCCTACTATTGTCCTAATAGATAAAAAAATATGACCCTTACCAAGCCCCTTTCACTTTATTACAATCTTTAAAATTTCTGTCTGCTGAGGTGCCCCGAGATGCCAGAAAATTTTTAATGGTGGCAAAAAGAGTGGGAAAGATCCCACAATCACACCACTAATTGTGATTCCTCATGAAAGATCTTCATGACTGTGTCTGTGACAGAAACAAACATGTTATAACCATTATGGTGCATTTCCATTGTTGTTGCGTAATTAGTGTCATTGCCATTTCTGCAAACTCTCGTGGAAAATTGAAAATGAGGTCTAAGTCATCTGTCAAGTGGCGAGCGTCCACTGGTCTGGCACAGAAACACATTACACTGACCAATTGCTCAGTCCCCCAAGCATGCCTGGGAAACTTGTACCATTCTGGGCAATTTGTTTCATTCTTCTGCTGCAATTGATCCCAGTATGCTAAGAGAACCTGGGGCAAGAGATTCTAGCATAGCTGCTCAGCCCGACTGTAGTACTCTATGCTGCATGTTTCCCTCTGTGTGTTTATGGCTTTGGGGACTAAGAAACAAAACTCATGCCACACCAAATACAGCACACAATATGTTTGGCATCCTTTCAATATCTCATGATTGTTTCTACTAATATTAACAGCTCATTCTGTCTAGCAATCTAGCCTCCACAGTTTTAACTTTCAAGGTAGTGTCCCTAATAATCACTTTAGGCCACTGCTAACTTGAACAATGGGCTGCTTACCTCAGTGTTTTTTTTTTTTTTTGGTCCAATGAGCCGAAAATGCTTTACAATCTATAGAGTATGCTTGGACAACGTCCCGACGATATGAAGAGGAAGTAGTCATTCCTGGGCTTCCTAATCAAGTAATTGATTGCATCTATTATTCATGAACTCCTTAGCCTGACATGAAGTTGTAAACTCAGCACAGCCTCTCTTCTTTCTACATCTCTCCTCTCTGCTTACACTTCATTCATCCTTTCACCCTACCAATGCTCATCTAGCCACATAAAGCTGTGGAATTAGTTTGCCAGCCTCTAAACCATCAAGGGTTGTACCTCTAAGCCCCAGCTGCCAGTTTGTGTTTTGTTCAATATGGGCAGCCAGAAGTGAGAGGCTGTGTGCTGGAGGCCATTGGGGCTGCCCCCACAGCCTCTGCACTAGATCAGTCTTGGGGTAATGTTATTGCCACTTCCAGGTTACAAAACAGCAGACGAATTCTACCTTCACAAGTGCTGCAACAGTGCAACACTGTTAAAACCACAGACATAGAAGAAATCAAAAATAAAGCTACAACCAACCCAACTGGCACATGTCTGGGATCCCCTTCTTGTAAAACAGCTTGCAAAAAAGCATATTTACCATTTCAGAATCTTCAGAATCAGTAATGGTTTAAAAAAAGCTTTGTGAAATGAAAATAAATGTTTTCAGTTGACAAAGTGGGCAAACACCACAATCAACAATTGTGATAAGAAAACTTTATGATTTGCAAAATGTTATGTTTTTTAGACTATATCAAGAATCATATTATGTACAAACTGTCTCCTAAAAAAATACAAATTAAATTAAAAACAAGTCACAACATGGCCAGCATTGTAAAAGATAAGCTGACATAAATCAATCAATTTTGAAACTATTTTTTTCTTCAAAGAACAACCATAATCTGCCAAGTCTGACATTTATACTGTAGCTGATGAACTCAAATTAAACTAATTGTATAGAGAGCTTACCTGTTTAATGCATCGTGCCTGTTACCAAATCCTTAGGTCTAAACAGCATGTTAAAACCAAACAAACAAACAAACAAAAAAAGAGCCACAATAAATAATCAATGAGCAAGTCCCTAAGCTCTATTCTAAGTGGCGATATTACCATCAAAAACAAAGCATCTGTAGCAAAAAAATAAATAAAAAAATCACCATATCAATGGCCAACCCTGCCCCTCGCTTTCCTTCCAAAGATCATGCTAGATAAATCCCAAATAACAGAGAAATTAACAAATGGTTGACATTTGCTCAACATCCATTATTTTGACACTTCTTCTGAATTTCAAAAGGCTGAACGCATGCTTAATCAACATTCATATTCCCAGCGCGAGCCCAAGCACCATATTGCAGCCTGCCTCAGTGCTGATGAAAACGGCACATTAGGGCCCGATTCGAAAAACGTTCAGGGACTCCTCACCAGGGAGCTGCGTGGCTGTGTTCATGTGTGCGTGTGTGTGTGAGAAAAGAAGAAGAGAGATGCACTGGTTGTGTTTAGAGGGGAGGGATGCTTCACACTTTACTCTTTAAGCATTTTACAAAACAGGGGCATCTGCCCCTTCTTGCACACACTCCTAATTTCATGACTGTGAAAGCCATATGAGGAGTGAGCTGAATGGCTTTTTAAAGAGGAGGGGGGATAATCATTACATCCAAATTCATTCATAATATAGCACAGAAGGACACAGGACTCTTACATTCCCTCCCTCTTTTTCTCGCCGGCCTTACACAGACTATCTCTGGGGAAAAAGGGTGGAAGGACTGGAGTCCCCTCTAGTCCCAAGGGAAGCCAGGCAAGGCCTCGGAGAGCAGCCCATCATTTCCAATTCTAATATGTGGCAAGAGGAGGACCTGATGGGACCGATGTCACATTTTCCCCCGTACTGGCCTGCGATGAGCCCTCCCACCCTTTCTTGCTCCCTAGCCGCGGTCCAGATAGCAGACAGGACACCATGGCTGGCTAAGAGGAGGGCAAGGAAGAGAGGGCAAGAAAGGGGGTTGATATTTGCATGTCCCTCTATTGTGAGTGGGGGTAAAAAGTGACAGCACCGTGTCCAATTCTTTTTCCCCCAGAGCAGCTCGGGCCCAGCAAGTGAGGCCAGGCTGACAGATGACTCCCAACATCTGTGTTATGCAGCCGTTACAGATGAAGGACTCCACATCACAATCTCTCTCTTTCTATCTGTCTATAGAACCCTCCCTCTCCCCTCCCACTACCCATACTCATAGTACAACAGAAAGACTGACAGACCTTCCATGAAAATTACCTTGTAATGGTATATAATACTAATTTTGTTCAAAGTTGAAAATGTCCTCCCTTTGTGTGCCCAATAAAAAGCAATGACTATAAAATGCATTTTAGCTCAGCACCCAGGGACAGAGGATAATGGCTATTCTTACAAATCTAAATTACTGGAACTTAAATTGTTTTAATTTCAAAAGAATGGCTGGGAAATATAGTTAAAACCAAGGTAAGGTTATTAATAAAATGCTTATGAGGCATCAATGTAGATCAAAATACTGAAATTCACATGTGCTATAATCAACCTAAAGTTCAATATAACAGTGTATTGGATGCAGTTGTTGCATTTACACCAGACAGTCTTTTTTCCCTTTTTAAAACTTTAATTGTCCGCAGCATTATCACAAAAAAATCCATTACATCATCACAATAGGATTATGCATAAAGTCTGGAATGTATAATATTACATTTATATTATAATATAACGTTTAAATATAAAGATTTATAGTCTAGAATCAATGCTAAGTACTATCAGCTTGCATTTCCATGCATTAACTGCACAACATTTCCATATACTGTACTAGATGGACAGTTGTAAAAATATATATAAACTGTATATTTTGTAGTACTTAACTTTTTGCTCCCATTTATGGCACATGCCCCTGCCAAAAACTATAACAGTCTCCAACATGACTCCAGTAGACAATATATGCAACTACAGTTAACTCAACATTGTTAGCATCATATGTAAAATCACACCGTGCAATGTGAAATGATTTTATATCCATATACCTTTTCTATCTCTTGGGCTATTAAATCTCTACACTTCAATGCTGGGCTGTCCACCACCCCACCCTTGCCAGGCCCAGCCTCGCCAATATTTACGCAGTGGCAGGGCTCCCACACAGTCCGAGGGGACAAGAGGGGTGTAGGGTGGGGGTGGCTGACTGCCGGGCCTGAGCGCATGCTAAGAGATGATGGATGGCCTAGTCGATATGTTATGTCTTAAGAGCCTGATTTCCTGCCAGTCCAATCACTAACCTTCCAGAGCCCAGCTCAGCTGATTGGACAACCAGAATAATTTCGCAGGCTGTGAAAACACTGCTGCCGTGCCTGTCTGTCAGGCCCAGTGACGAGACTCAGGGATTTTAAAGAGCAAGGGCCTCCCCAAGATTGGTCATGGTGAACGAAATAACAACAATAACCAGCAAGACTAAACAGAGGAGCCAGCACCTTAAGGAGAAAGCGATCGTGCAGAATTGTTAGAATATGTTTATCTTTAATTATTACCAGGACAGCTTGGATTAAGAAACCATAGGGAGAAAGGAAATTCAAAATAAACACGAGAAGGACCCCCTAGTGTTTGTGCCTAAACAAAGAAGATATTAAATACCTTGTACACGTAACATATTTTATAAAATGCTGTCAGTGAGAACAAAGGCAAGCTCAAGCTCTGCTATTTCCCCTTTGGGGACTCAATACCTTCTTCAAGATTGGTGATTAGGGGACAATGCAAGTAGGAAGCTCCAAATACATCCGACTTTGTAAGTGACCTCGACAGGATCAGCCATGGTGTCCCAGTGGCCTTGGGGGATTACACATGTTACGTTCAATAAAGTGAGGGCCTTCAGTGTCAAGGAGAAAGGCAAACACAACCATTAACCTCTCGCTTCGATTTCTGGATGTGCAGGTGGTGCATGGCCAAACACTTGACTAATGTTGTGGGGAAAGCCTATGCTGAAACTTGTTTTGAATTAATTAGGGATCATAAGAAGTGAATTAAATGGGATTGTACAAATTACATGTATTATTAGTTTAAAAAGAGAAACAGGAAAAATACATGATGCTGTGGGATGATAAGAAAAATGATAGAGATAGATAGATGATAGTTATATACATAGTCATCACTAAATGTACCTTAACCTGCTCTCATGAGCTGATAGTATTTCCCAAATATCAAAAATATTACTTTGCACATTTTGGACCAACTGAACCATAATGTATAAAGGCAAGAGTTGCTCATACACTGCATTTTTGTGTTGGACATAAAAACATCTGCATTAGCTAATCCGTTGCCCAATAGATTACACGTGTAATGGAAGCACACAAAAGTCCAGTGTGCAGAAGCTTACTTTGAAAACTGCTCCTTCAGCATCTTCATGCATTGGCGGGTGGGTCTCAGTTGGTCAGTCCATCTCACAATCTCTTTATATTCAGCTCGGGACAGTCTCATCTTTGCTTTAACTAGCTGCTGTATCTATCTGAGGAACAGGGTGAGAGTTTGATGAACAGATGTTACCGTAGCAATCTGTTTTGGAGAAGCAAACAACGTGACCGACAGCTGTCAAAAACAGCTGTAACGTTGTCTAAACTGCTAACCAAACCTAGCTTAATGTTATGGCTATCGCGACTCACTGAAAGCATATGACGAGGTAAAGAAGTTAGTCCCACCGTTATAGGATTACGACATGCCTACTATATGCAACACATTACCGAATATGAAATTTTAGGATAAAACAATTACATGTAACTCAGTTCTTTACCATATATTCCTGCTACTTCACGACAGTTACCGGATAGCCGCTTCCCGCTAGGAAGTTGAAGAAATCACCTTGGTGCGAGGATCTTGTTGATTGGCTGATTATTCCCAGATTTGAGTATACCAGCAGCCGATAGGTTCCTTATCATCCAGTGGGCGGGGTCCAGCCAAAACTGCTGCTCACTGTAATTGACTGCGTACTCATCGGCTGCAAGCGATATATATAAAGACATGTACTAAAGATGGATAGACAATCGTCGCATATTTTCTAGCTCAGCATGAAAACATCCTCTTAATTCATAAACTGTATGGCCGGGGAGAAGAGAGTGAGAGTGAGTGAGAGAAAGAGGCACAATGAGGGGGAGGAGGGGCGTCTTTCAGGATGTGTATGTAGTACAGTAACTAGGATACAGCAAGTGCAGCCACTCACTTCGAGTAGTTTTGTCACTCGTTTAACAGTCATCATTGTCAGTTCTGTAACTTTTATGTTTTGCATTAATTTAGGGTGACAGCAGTGACTGGCCAACAGGGCAAATGATGTAGGCCCTCAAATCCAAGCCCACTAATGAAAATACTTAGTATTTCCCTTCAAGATTCCTTGTGTCTGGTATCTTGAAGTCATAAGTAAAGCTTTTGTGGTCTACATACAGACTGTATTTTTCCATTTACACGAATTTTGCCTTTGAGAGAATACCAGTCATGGCTTTCCTTAATTATTTCCCACAACCTGCAAGAATGGTTTGCGGACTGATTCCAGTCAACTGAGACCCAGAATCATCAACAACCTCTGACTCACCATTTAAGGTTTTGCTTAAAACAAAAATATGTAAATGGTACCTGTAATGATAATCTAGAGTACTGAAGATATGTCAAGAATACATGAGAATTTTAAAGATAGACAGATTTGCTACATCTAACGCCAAACTGCTTGAATTTGATAGAAATATTTTTAGATGTAAATAACTGATTAATGGTTGTGTTTGTTGTTTGTTTTTTACTTCTGAAATGCATGGTTGTTTCTGTCTGTAGATGGCAGATCAATCTTTAAAAGCTAATTTGTCAAATAAGTCCCTTGAGATCAGTATAATTTTACTATGGCATTATTGTGTAATTAGTCTCTGAACAGTGCTAAACCTCAGTCAACCCTAATTGATTTACCTTCTCTCTTTACCTTCTTACTTTATATACAGATGCAGCAAATCCTCAAGTCTTATATGGTGAGTGTCATATTAGCTTAATTTTTTTATTTTCCCATCACATTTTTTAATCGTACATGTAACTAATTATAAACAATTGCTTTATGATTTTAAAATTATTCAAATTGGCATTATTGTCTACAAGCTTGTATGATGGTATCAAGTAATTCTATGGAGTCAAACATTCTTCTGCCATCAACATTGCTGGTTTCCTTCTTTGTGGGTGAACAATGCACTGGTGACCAGAAAGACTCTGTCTGACCTGTGGTGCATCAGAAAATAGAGCTCATTGTTGTTGGGCAGTGTAGTATGATGTCTGTGATGAGCTGAGGTCTCGGACTGTGTGTTCACCGGCACAGTCCGTGGGTCTGAAAGGGCTCAGCACTCTGTGGTGGCTACAAAAGGGAACTGTGTAGTGGGATTGGTATGGCTAGATAAGATCAGGGCCTCTGAGGAAGTCTGGTCTGATTGCTACAAAGGGCTGAGGTCAGGGGCAGCAGGAGCAGTTTACTCATCTAGGTATCAGAGGATCAGGGGTTTGGTGGGGAGCCGCGTGTGTAATAGGTATAAAAGGATCAGTGTAATGTGATGGTATAAAAAGATAAAAATCAGAGAAGGGTTTGGAAGGCTGTACACTGTAATGGCTCCAAATGCTAGGGGATCAGAGATTTTGTTGTTGCATGTCTCTTTGCATGTGCATGTACTCCTGAGTGTGTTTGTGCACACTCTTACATTGAATCACTTTGTGTCTGCATGCATCTTTGATAACTATGAGAGCCACAGTCACTTGTGAAGAGCGCTGAAGGAGAGTACGAGGTGATGGAGGGGGTTGCAGGGAGAGGATGCAGGAGAAAGACGGGCGCTTTGGAGCTGCATGTAAACAGGGCAGTGGTACACACCGTGCCGTTAACCAGCTGTGAAGCCTGCACACAGTGGGAGACGAATTTGCAAAGGATGTCTGCCTCTGATATTCAGGAGACGCTGCACTGATCTTTGCTCCACTGATCTCGGCACACCATTGTAGTGCTAAGCACTGTGCCAGTAATGGCGCTTATATACATTAATGCCTAAAAAACATTTACATTTTGCTTTCAGCTTATAGGGAAATTGTGTGTATTGTGTGTATTGGGGAAAAAATTTGCCTGCATGCGTGAGATATTGTTTCTTATTAGAGCATCTTGATTCAATGAATGTATACGTTTCGAGGTTGTGTAATTTTCTTTACTTATCACGCAGTTTAAGAAAATTGTGAGCCCTCTCCTGTCTCACGTATTAGTCCCTCCTTACCATAACCAATGATATTTCTCACTGTACAAAGAGGGCATTTTGTTACACTAGATCGTCAGCATTAGTGTAATAATGTTTCTTTTTTCCATTTGGGAAGTCAGTGACTTCACTCCTCTGCACCACAGAATTACTTTCCAATCTTCAGGGAGTCTGGGATCTCAGCTTTAAAAATCACACTTTAAACATGAGGCAAGCCATAACCAGGAAATTCCTGTAGTATTAGCAAGGTATCGGATTCATGTATTCCCCCTTTAACAGCAGGACTGCCCCTGAAAGTCTCACATCCATATCTTACATCACAGAAGACAAGACACATGTGTTTCACTCTAGCTTTCAAAACTGTTCCTTCCATTTATTTTTATTATCTTTTAATGAATTTAATTAGAACATAAGTAATTAAATTCAATTGGGCTCACACTCATACTACACACACATATGCATGTTCAAACACACGTTTGTCTGTAAATGCCTTAAAACAACGTGTGTGATGTCAACAAATCTACTGGATTAATACAGGATTAATAATATTTTGGAATTGTATTTCATTCTAAACGGCAGCATGCAGAAACAAAGGCTGCAGCCCAGGCTCATTAATCATTGTCAATGGGTTGCCCGGGTGCAATTTGCATGACTGAGGTGGCTGCACATGCTGCCGTTCGGCCTAGGTTGCTGTAGCTCCCTCGATTTGACCAGACTGTTAATGCTGTGTCAATCAAGGATAAAGCAGTAATAGTATGACAGAGATATGATGTTTAAAAAAAATCCTCATTACTCAACACTGCTTGCCCTCCTTCTTTTCAAACTTCTTACTTCAGTTAGCACTAATTACACTGGCCTGTTGAAAAATGGAACCAGCCTGTATCATTTATTACTAAAGTAGAAATTCCTGATTTTCTAGGAAGCTGTTTTATAAAATACTTTCATATTTAAAAAATGTTCCAAAATAAGAATATACTTTTAAGGCATATTAATGTGATCCAAAAAATATTTTGAATATTGCATGAAATAGAAATTTAGCCTTTTAGCTTTTTATAACATTTGGGGAAAATAACTACTTTTATGTATAAAGAAAACTTTTGTCGTCCATCTTTATCTTTTGTCAGTCACAGTTTGGAGCCTCACTAAGCCATTTTAACCGCAGATAATTGGGTTGAGGCGTGATGCAGTGAAGTTCAAAATGAAGCACAATTTCACAAAGCTGTGTTCTCACCACTGGCTCCATACACTGAATTCTAATTATCTCATCATGAACTTTAAAAAAAGATCCAATGTTTTAATGGCTTTTTAACTCCGTAAGAGGTGTCTGTGTATGTGTGTTTGTGTGTGTGCGCATGACTTGCTGTAGAAGTTGATACTTGTGCATTTGTGTGTATGAGTGTATGTTTTTTTGTGTGACACAAACACACACACAGACACCCACCATCACCACGCACAGATGTGAATGCGGCTTGTGTCTGGTCTGGCCTCACTACCTAGCTCTGCTGCGGTGGCTCACGCTGTGTTCTCCCCCATCCTCTAATATCCTGGAGGCATTTTTCTCATTATCAAATATTGTTTGATGTCTTTGTTTCTTGATGATTAACCATGGTCACCAAACACTGGTCTGGATTGTTTAAAATTTAATTCTGGGGCTCTGAAGTACCTGCAGAGGGGCTGACTGGTGGGGACACCCGTATTTTATGTATGCCATTTTTCACACTGAAATGCAAGAGGACACACATTGAAAAACACAATAAATCCTGCAGGAGAATCATTAGTGCAGTACTAGTGGTTTTTATGACCATTGTTATTCAATGCTGTATTGAGATGCAGTAAATTATTCTGTTTGTTATGGGTTTATGGATTCAGTCCTATTTTCAGAATAATTATGTTGTTCTTCATTCTTCATAAAAAACTTCTCTATATATACTTGTCTGTGTATTTAAACTAACATGTAAATAATACACATGTGCACTGTAATTTATACTCAACAGTGGAAATTTCTAATTTTTCAAAATAATTGTTATTTATACATCTTTTGCATATAATCTGAGTTTTTACTACACTAACCATGTTTATATTTCTGTGGTAATTTGAACATCATAAAGACAAACATCTCGCCTTAGGAATCAAAGATTTATGATGGAATCGACATTGTAAGCAAACAAATAGGGAAGCAACACTCTCCCCTAATGTCAGCATGTCAAAACTATATTGAATACTTGAAATATCTGTGTATCTAAGGCTGAATAGCAGCCATTGTATCGGTCTAATGATATTATCTTCTGAAATTTGGAGTGAAAGAAAAATGGCACAAATGAGCAGTACCATTGTCTGCCCCATTTTATTTAAACAAATTGCAAGAACAGAGAGACACAGACTGAGGGAACGAACGAGCAAGGGAAAGGCAGAGAGACAAAAAGTGAGAGAGAGAGAGTGCTCTGTAAATGAAAGGTTATGCGTAGTCCCATGTGTTTGTATTGTCAATAACTGGAGAAGGCTGTCAAGAAAGTGGAGAGATAAAGGTCAATAACTCAGGCAAATGTGTTTGTATTTGTACACTCCTGCTGATAGCACAGCAAACGTCAGGTTTTGTGTCTGACACCCTCCAACAATAACACAAATAGTGGGGCTAGCACTAGAATAGTCATTATTATTGTTGGTGCTGGAAATGAGAGGGAACCTCAGCACATGGCTGTGACAGCCGGCGCAGTGTCACTCAAACGTCACTCCATAATGAAACACACTGGAGATCAGAAAAGGCGATGATAAAATGTAAACACAAAGAGATTATGCCGCCAGATGATTTTGATATTTATTTTCTTGTCTCTAAATAAATATAACCATTACAAAGTTGTTTTGGAAGCACTTAAGGCAATGTAAATATTGAAATATCACAGACTGTTGACTGTAGCATTTTTTTTTTACCTGAAATTGATTCTAAAATTTTACTTTATTATTTCTTAATCTATGACTCTATTATTTACTCAGTACTGATTATCAACATACGTAATGTTAATTAATAACGGACTGAAGTAAAATGGTAAGCGTAAATTTAGTAATTTTTCTTCAACAATTTATTTTTTTGTTTTACTCAGACAAAATAGCAAGTAAATAAAAGTTGTATGATTTATTTTTGCCACACAAGGTTAAGCTCTGTTCTAAAAGCTTAATTTATTTTTCATGATTCCTATACATGTTTAAGTGTTATTTTATTTCAGAGCCATTTAGTGTATCTCTCTGTGGCCTTGGGTGTAATAAATGTGCAATTAACAGACTTAACTAATTCATGAGGAACATTGTGAAACTAACGAAGGGCATAACTACTGTACAGACGCTGCTGTCATTGGTGAATATTGTTATTGTTCTGCTTTTAATTGCTTGAGGAGGAGGCGGAGGAGGTGGAGGAGGAGGGAGCATGTTTTGAATATACAGCCATGGTTACCATAGCAAAAAAAAAAAAAAACACTTGGTCCCTCCTGACTGTTATATCTAATGTCAGAGGTACGTGGAGGTGTTAACTTCTTGGGTTTAACCAGTTACCAGACAAATGACCCTTTTTAACATAAAGCACAAAGAGAACTGATATAAGAAGTGAATGCCTCAAGTAACAGGGTGAAATTCTCTGGCCATTCATCTTGATCTGTGGTCAAAGAAAAGGTCCCTGTATTTTTGTGTCTCATTAACACACAGACTTCCTTTTTTATACTACATAAAATTTCTGCTCCTTTAACTGTTCTCACTGTGGTGGCAGCATCACATTGTCTGCTTCTCTCTTTAGGAAGGAGCAATAATTAAAGCTATAAATCATTTTAAGTAAATACAAAATACACTTTATGCCTAAAACATGTGAGGCATTGCTTCAACTATCTGTTTTGATTCTGTTGAATCCTCGACACACAAGCTCACAAAATTTGTAAATGCTGTCCTATTGTTGTGAGAAGATGAGGTAAAATATAAAATTGTAGTAAGTATATAAAGTCCATAGGGGAAAGCGGATCCCTCTGCCTCTGTCACTGTCTCCCCAGTCAGTTTGTTTGTTGGCTGTGGAACCTTGCAGTGGTTTACATTACATATGATTAAGTAAATCTGGAGCTGTTCCTGTGCATTATGGGCCAACGCATTGTCAAGATCTTTTCTAAGGCAGTCAAGTAGCTATTTCTGAATTCTTTTATTATCTGAGAGTGCAACAAAGAAAGTCTTTTGTTCACTGTTTGCCGCACACACACTCGCATGCATACACACACACACACACACACACACACACACACACACACACACACACACACACACACACACACACTGCGGTCCATGACTTACTACTGTCCCCTAGTGGTGCTCAACTTGATTGTCTCTCCGAACTCTATTTCCATCAACTTTCCTCACTTCCACTCACCTGACTTCTCCTCCTTTGTGTGCTTTCTCCCTGCCTTATCATGCTCAAACATTTAAAGGGTTGATTTGTTGTATTGTATGACAGAGTGCTCCAATTATGCATTGCTGTGTGCACAGTTGCTTTGCCTTCAATGGAGGGCTCAAGCAGTGTCAACAAAAACAGGAACCCTGATGTTTTGTGGCTATTGTGGGGCCAGAGCTCATGTCAATAAGGTATTGTTTAGTCAGAGTGCCACACCGAAACTGCAATGAGAATGTTATCAGACCTGTGGAGATAGGGTGTGCACGTAATAGTGCTAAAATGTAAGTATGATTGTTTGGACAAGCCCAAAACAAATGCACACAGGGAACAGCCTTGGATCCTTGTCACCTCTCTACACAGTGTTTTTTATGATTATTATTTTTAATACTTAGCAGAGATACACAGCAAGCACTATTAAAAACAAAACCCTTTTTTTTGCATCTGTCATTTTTTTCATCCTGTTCTATAATTACTTCTGGATTATTTATTCTTGTTGAATATTTATAGCAAGGTCAAATGAGCTCTCTCTTATGCTTACCTTTACTCGAGTGCCTCAGCAAATTGTATGCATTTTTATACTTTTTGTTTTCCCTTCCTGATCACTGTTATTCCAGCCCTAATTGGTGTGATAACCTGGAAAAGTGCTAATAAACAATAGGGTAAAGGGGTCAGCCACCACTGGCTGATGCACGGACACACACAGTCAAGTCACTCATGTCAAATGACCAATTATACAGGTTATAGAGGATGGCACCTCTGTCTCCAGTGCCTGGTCCCTCCTGGGATAGCTCTCCAACAAGCGGGCTATCACTCAAACCCAAACCACATTCATTCATTAACCTGTTAAGATGGGCATCAATTATTCATTAGGAAGGTGGCCAGTGGATTATATCTGTCAGCACTGGGCTGATTGTATCAAAGGTTGATTATGGCTTGGTTGATTTAGTATGCACTATTGTCTCTGTGATTAATCAAAAAAATAAAAGAAAAATGTAAACAAAAATTGTGAAAATGTGAGTTTAAGATTTTACTCTAGTCAGAAACCCTTTACTTTTCCATTAATAACTTTTACATCAGCATTATTACCTGTTTTAATAAGGCCTGTTTATACTAAAGTGCACAGCAGAAAGATAATTTTCTTATAGCTCAGCATCATTCAGCAAACTTAAACTTAACTTATTGTATGATAAGACATGGTGTCTTCTTGATTTATGAGTCAAATATGTTCCCTACCTTTGCCTTATTTTTCCTGTCCCTCTAAACCAATCTTGTGCTTACCCCCTTTTTTCCTTTCTATGGCATCATTCCCAAAAATTCACACTCACACCACTCTGTAAAATCTTTTTATTAGAATGTTAAAAAGTCCAGTGGGAATTTTGTTAGAGAGACTCTTTGAGAGGGGAACTATAAAATAGTTGTGCTAAAATGGAGGACTGACAAAGCTTTGTATGCTTTATGGACTATTGTAGTTCATTCTTTCCAATATGCAAATTCCACCGTAGGCCTGCCATTTTAATTGCAATATGTAGAAAATAAGAGTAATATACAAGCACTTAACATTTTCAAATATTGAAGATTGGTTATTTAATTAAATTTCTCTTGTCTGCTTTTTATATTGATACTGCTAAAAAAAGTTAATGTTAATGATAAATTGTCTACTTTATTTTACAGCTGCCTCATCATATAGACAGTTTTTTGGTACAAACAATTTTTTATAAAATTATTTTATTATTACAAATCACCGAAATTCCTGAACATTAGCATCTTTTTTTTTTCCCTCTGACTCACAGGAATCCTTATGGAAACACGTCAGTGTCAAGTGGGATTTAAGCAAACAGGTTGCGAGTGAGGCAATGTTTGAGCAAATACAAAAGGAGTGTTTGGAAGATTAGCATCCTGTTACAGCACATAGCAATGCATGACTTTCAAATGACAAATTTGACCTCTGACTTCAGAAAACATTGTTCAAAGCAGCAGATATGACATGCAAATATACACAATGTAAGCAATTCTTTCCGTTATCAAGAACACAGTACATTTTTGATTAATTTAACATTATTGTTTGTTTTCTTTCTTTGTCAGAGACGTTGTCTAAAGGTGTGTGAATATATATAAACGTATATATGTACATGTTCTCCCCTTGCCTGTGTGGGTTCCCTCAGCATAGTCCAGTTTCCTCCCACAGTCCAAAAACATGCAGGTTAATTGGAAATCTGTAAGCTTCCCATAGGTTTTACATAGAGTGTAAAATGTCGTCTGTTTCTATGTGTCAGTCCTGTGATATAGGATGTGAGTGTGCCCGGCCTCTCGCCCAGGGACAGGATAAGCGGGAAAGATAATGGATGGATGTATATGTGTCACAATTTTCTTCTAATTATGTTATATAGTTTTAAAGACAAAAAAATCTTATTTTCTTTATTTTTTACCGTGTGATTTTCTTCCAAGCCTTTCGTACAGGACATACACACACACTGCAGTAAAAACTTTATGTGTTCAGAACACTAGATCACTCCTCTTGGTATACTTTGCCCCAGCCCTTCCTCCCTTCACCAACCCCTGCAAGTCCTTAAACTATTTCCACGTGTCACGTAATCGCACACTGTTGTCACCACTTCACAGGTTGGACAAATTCATTGAGAGAAAAAAAAAAAAGAATCATGGGTGTGTTGTTGTTTTCAGTGTTGTAATGAAGGATAAACATTGGGACGAGGTGACAGAGTGCAGGCCTTGGACTTGGCCCTCAGGTTTGAGCCTCAGCAGGCACTTGCACATGATGCAATGACAGCTCTCTGAGATGGCAGCGAAATTAATTCTCGCTCAGAGTAAAGAAACTATTCATAACAGCTTTGACTGAGAAAACATTAAAAAATTTTCATATGGATCAAAGTGGCCATCTGGTTAAATTCACATAGGCTATACCTTGTGCATACACCTCCTTTACTGCTCTCGGTGGATTCGCTTAATTTTCTGTCTTCCCTTTTCCCTTAGGTTTGCGCTGCACTTGCAGAGTGAGACTCTCTCAAGAATGTGTCTAATTTAGTGGCTAAGAGGCAGATTTATACCTGTGCTAGTTATGGAGAAGGTTGCTCCCTTGAGAAGCCCAATGACTGTTTACGGGCAGCCCGACAATGCCTTAGCAGATGATGAAGCACCTGCCAGAGTTCCCCCGTGTCTGTTCCATCCCTTTCTGTCTGTCTGCTCAGCTCCCTTCGTCTTGCTTTCTTTCGTCTTTCACTCTTCCTTCCTCCTCTTTTTCTCAGCCTCCTCTCCCTCCTCGCTCCCTTCCGTCTCCTGCCCTTTCGCTCGCTTTGTTTCTTTTCTCAGCAGAGCCACATCTCGTTCAGTTTCCATGGAGTTCTGCATTTTACAACCGTTCCCACTGCTCTCCCCAGAGTGAGCCCATCTACTTACTCTGTCTACCGATGAGAATAAGAGAGTTTTCGTCTCCATGCCTCTCTAGCACACCTTCCCTTTCACACACGAACTGGATAGACAAATCGACAGCAACGGACAAACACACACTGCAAAACAGAACTGTGGTCAGGTTTTGTTTATGACAGGGAAAGGCAATATCGAGATTGTTTCAGAGTAGTGTCATCACGTGAAATGTATCACTGTCAGGGGTATGTTTTATACTGTATGTCTGGGCCCTGGACTGAAGCCATTTTGGGAAACAGAAAATATCATATCATATGACCCCGTCTGGTATAAAAGTAAACTATCGGCTGTAAATCCGATACACAACTACCGTAGTGTCTGTGAATAGACAGGGAAGTGGCATAAAGTTCACTAGTAAAATATGACTCTTCTGTTTCTTGCAGTGCATTTTAATACAATTTCAGAACTAAGTTTATTGATGTGTTGATGTATATGAAAGTACATTTCTCAGGGTGAAAGATTTGTGAGAGGTCTGTTTCTGATACTCCCGCATTGGTTTAGTTTTCTCTTTCAAAGTAGCTGGCTCACCGTAGTGTTTGCATAACTTGTAACTTACGAGAATGAAGTAACAAATTGTGACAGTGTTTAATTCAGCTCTTTTTCTGCTATTTTCCACAAAAATATGAAAAATATATAGAACAATTTAAACATAGGATAAGTGATAAAAAATCTTCTCACAAAACATAACCTCTAATATTTCTTTCTGTCTTTTGTTAAAGGTTATCTTAAAAGTTTATGCAAGCAAAACATCTTGATTTCCCACAACTGTCAGTAAAAAGGGTAAATAAAAACACCCTGCCTGGTCCTGTATTTCAGCTTTTAAAAGGTTTAACTTTACATATTTATACAGTAGGAAGCATTACTAATTTTGGTTGCCTCAGAATTTATATTTCCTGCAGTAAAATACAATTTAATATATTTTTTAAAATCTCCAAACTCATTATTTATGTTTCAGCTTGTTTCATTTGAGTATTAAATCATCAAGCGTTCACCAATTCTCGGTCACAGCGCTGCAATTCCATTTCTTCTTTTTCTTTAATATCCACACTACATTATACTCAATGGGCCGTAACTCGTTAATGTATGTGGTATGATTTTGCACCTGTAATTAAGTGTCAGTTTATAAACACACAAACACTAATAATACCCAGAGCTTTTCTTGGCAAGCCCAGTGGTGGCAATAGCCCATCCATCAATGTCCCTAATGAGGCTCTATATAGACAAGTCAGTTGAGGCTTACTGGGCCGTTCAGTCTTATTTTTCATGCTCACCATGATAACCACCCAAATCCCCAGTAAGATGATATCAGCCAATATAAGATTTGTATCTGAAAGCCTGCATACTGTAGCACCTTTTTGTATGTTTACTAAAGGTCCTGTTCAAAGTTCCCATGAACCTTACTGTAATTTCTGTGTTGGTGACATTAATCAAAACCAATACCATTAAGTGTGAGGTGGTTAATATGGCTACTGTTTTCAATGTCGTCATTAATAATATGATACAGAGGGGCCCACTTGAGGATCTAATGAGGTGTCATAGGTCATTTAGACCAATCAGAAGACACCACAGGACATCAACACAGCCACACAAAGGCCTTGGCTCTGCTACAGTGTGCTACAGCACAGCATGTAAGGGATATCTTAGTTCTAGTAACAATAACATTTATTAAGCCTGGACAAGCTGCAACAACAATAAAAAAAAGATCCTTCTCTTCTTTTTGTAAAGACTTTGTTTATTTATGGTCTCAGCAAACCCAACAATCTCCAGTGAAGTTCTTATGCAGCTTATGAGTGATAATCCTCTTCCTGTTTATTTGAATTATAGATTTCCCTCCCTCTCACTTTCTCTCTTTCTTTTAGGCTGCAGAAACAACCGGCACAGAGTGTGGTCGACATGTTTAGCTGACATATAGAGCTACAGTTTCAGAAGCTGAGGCCCTTGTGCTGTTGGACAGATTTCATGCTCTTGACGTTCACGGCACCAGGACTGAGGCAAGGTTTGGACAGTGCCTGGGTTCCTGCAGGGTCGAGAGATTTCTTCACACATTTAACAAAGGTGAGTGTTTGTCGTGGCTAGGGTGCCCATAAACAAGGTCTCTCTGTTTATCCAGTATGTTTCTATTTGGGCCTAACAGCGGTCTGGCACCTGAGGGTAGAAAGGTAATGAAAGGAGGTCTTTGCATAAAGCTTGTCACCAATAACTCAAAGGTCATATCAAATTGTAAAAAAATAATCAACTTTAAATCTTAATTAGTCTAGAAAATATGATTGAATAGAGAAATAATGTCCCAGAGCATCAGTCTAAAAAGCAAAATGTACTAAATGTCCAGTCAAAATAAAAAAGAAAATGTGTGCTGTTGCTGTTTTCTTTTCTTTCTCTCCTTTCCAGTGACCTCAATCGGTCGAGGCAGCCACCCACTCTGAGCCTCGTTCTGTTGGAAGTTTTATTTGTTAAAGGGAGCTTGCTCATGGGGGATTTGTTTTGTTTTCTCTAGAATTTTGTAAGGTTGTGGTCTTACTATGTAAAGTGCCCTAAGATGACATTTATTGTGAAATGGCACAATATAAATTAAATTGAGTTATATTGAATTTTTAGAAGCTACAACCAGCAAACACTAACTGTGTTCAGGTCCGTAACTTGAAACTCTTAAGCAAACAGTTGAGAAGAGGGTGATGTCTATAGGAACAGTCAAAAGAAAACTCTAAAATTGACATGGTATTAAGTCTTGGTTGCATGTTCACATCCACCTAGTGATTAGTGTGCATTAATGTAACAATATGGAGAGAGAGAGAGCACTTTTGAAATACCTTTAAAGTTGAAAATTTTCCTGTAATTTTGTGCATGTCAGTATGAAAGTAGCAGCAGTCCGTGTGTCAGTGGGTAATGACATGACAAAGGAAGTGACGTCTGACAACTATGGCCTGCCACTGCGGTTGGTTCTGTAAGAGCAAAAGGAGGTGGCCACGTCTCAATGCTAATGGAGGAGGAGAAAATGGCCGTGTCACTCCTGTCAATGTATTATGTTTTAAACCTAGACAGTTGTTGTTGCTCTTGCAGGCCCATAATTTTATGCCATTAAAAGTGCCAAGAGGGAAGGAGTGAGGGAAGAAGGAAAGGAAGGAGGTGGGCTCTGAAGTGAAGCAAAATTTTCTACCTCTTGTTCCCTTCATGCCTGATTCCCTGCCACTTTTGTCGTGGAAACTTTTGGCATTTCTTGAAAGCATAAAGACTAGTTGGAGCTTTAAAGTGATCATAAAGTCAATCATGTTGGCTTGAGTTACCCAGCAATCTCTGTCAGTTAGTCCCTTCTCTTCTGCTGTGCCATGAAATGTGCGTGGGAGTAGGGTGTAGATGCGTGTGTGTATGTGCGTGTTTGTGTGTTCACATGTGTGATCGTCCGTGTACATTTATGTTCATAGTGTTAGTGTGTGGGAGACAGGAGAATTAGAATACAGAAATTCAAATAAAAAAAGTAATAGCAGAAGACGACTTGGGTCTATGGGTCATGCATCTAGTAAAATTACTGACATATAATTTGCTTAAAGGAAACAAACATGTAAAGGATTTTCATAGGAAACTATATGTTCAGAATTAATTTTAAAACAATTCTTCGGGCTACATTATAATACCCTGCAGGTCCAAGCAACTTTGACAGTTCTTTATGAACTGCCACTAATCGAAAAATGTTGGCAAGAATTACTGTCACTTGTTCTGATTTGTATGCATGACAACCTTTTTCATCTCAAAGAATACTAGACCCCACAAGGTCTTTAAATTATGGGCAAACATTTGCAATTATGATGAACTCCAACAGCTTATCTCAAAAGGAACAGGTTCTTACTGATGGACAAGAAGATGTTTTAATGAAATAAACTGCTTTGAGCTGATGAAATAAAGATTGCTCTACCTCAGGGCACATTCAAATTGAATTATCAAGCTAACTGCATGCACGCCGCTCCCATTAACTCAGGTATGGTAACAGCCTAATCGCCCTGCACTTGTTCTATATAGTTTTTGTGAAGCAGCTACGATGTTGATTACGCTCTTGCAGCACTAGTCCCTTTTTTGTCTTCTGTTTAACATCTCAGCATTCTCCCATGAACACTAAAGGCCTTGTAGATTTTCTTTTACTCCAGAGTGATGAACTAATGTTAAAACCATGTGTTGTCCCTAGAGGCTGGTGCAAGTAGATCCTGCGTTGCATGCAGTTTTATGCCTGCAGATAAACATGGGCCCGATGGCTTGTCAGTAGCTTGTGGAAGGAGCCCAGAGTCCTCTGCCTTAAAACAATGTTGGTGTTGGGGTGAGAGGGACTGTGACGGGCAATGGGAAACACCTGTGATGGGGTGAGCAGCCGGGCATGCTGGGGGAGGCGGGGTTTTACCACTGTTAAAAGAGGAAGGAAAGGCAACAAGGAAGCATAAAGCCACTCGGAAAGACCACTACATCCTCGCCTTTTGCTGCTGAGTAGTGGAGGTCTAAGGAAATTAGTTACAGTAATGTCTTGGTTGTTGCCACTTAAATTGTAACACACATGTGCTGGCAGCAAGCCTGAGGCTCAACCTGAAAAAGTCTATGTGTACAGGCATACTCAGATGCATTAGCTGAGACCATCAGAATTATAGCTTTGGATATGGTGGAGAAAGCACAGTGGAAAAGTGAATTCAGAAATATGAGTTCAATATTTAGCTACAACTCCCAGCAGTATTTGGCTGCTTATATTATGTATCTTCAAAAAAGAAAATCTGGCTCTGCCGTGACAACTCTAGAAAGTATTTTTGGATTTGGTGTCCCTGTTAATGTGGCAGCAGGTCCCCAGTCATGTAGAACATACAATGTCTATGTCACTGATAGGCCATGTGGCAGTATTTTATTCAATCCTTACCCTGAAAAAATGTCCATTTAACCTTAATTTGACCCATATTCTAGGTCTTCCATTGCTTTACAAACATGTTAACCTTTAAGAAATCCCTACTAAAATGGCTATTAAGGCAATGCAATATCAGTTTTTCCGTTGTTTTTAAATAAAATGAAAAAGTGTTCATGCAGTGTAAACATGCACCATCCCAAATGAATCCATTTTTCTAGCCGAACATGTTACCCTGCTGCACTGCAAATCCATCAGCCTCTCCTCTGCGGCCCAGCGCTCCACCCCTAAAGTCAGGTTGATCATTCCATCTCCTGCCTCTCTATCCTGAGGTGCCTGCTGTCAATTTATCAGACTCTTCGTTTTAATTTCATACTTTCCACAGTGTAAGCCTCCATCTCCGCTGTCTGTAGCAGCGTTAGAGGGTTCAGAGCAATGTGGTGTGAAACAGGCTGATGTGTAGCCCACAACTGACAGGGAGAAGCAGATTGCAATAGAGTGATGATCTCTAGAAAAAAAGACAGTATATTATACACAGTTTTACAGTTCTCACTTTATATTTTATACACTCATGTACATACATTGAGTCTTTTCAAGTGTTATTAAATGTTGGGAATGTTTTTCTGTACAGTTTTCAGACCACACTTTAAATGTATTTTCTGTTACAAAAAATACGCAACAGTAACTGTGAGCCCTACACTGATAATATGTGCTAGTCTGACATATTATACGTTAGTCTAGAAACAGTAGAGGTTACTCATAAACTAGCTGTATAAAAAAATTAAACCATGTAGAAATGCATAGTATACAATAATTTTATAGATATTATATCTGTCAGTCAAACAGTTTTATAATATTTACTCTTCATGTTGATGAATGAGAAATTAGATGCATTTTAGGAATCAAGCATGTAATCAGTGGATTATATTCGTGTTAAACTACAATGGCTTCATTGCTCTTCTTTTGAATTTTTAAGTTTCTGACAGAAACAGTAAAGTATCTTTAAATTCAATCTTAATTTAGGAGTCCAAAACCTTTTTACCACAGTCCTCTCCTCATCTTGTCTTTCCTGATCTTTCTCTGTCTGTGTGTCTTACAAAATTAATTACTGTGTGTTTTATTTTATGAAGGTGTCAGGATGAAATGATGAATGGCTTGTAATATCCAAAGATTAAAGACACAATGCAATGAAGGACACGTCTGCTTACACTGTAGTAGTGCTTACATGCAGACACAAGTACACACACACACAGCGTGCACACACAGTCTCTGGGGCCATTGATATCTGGTTTCATATTTGATATTAACTTACTGGGGGAGCGATTATGGCCACTATGTTATTACCAGCAGTAGAGGGACATAATAGAAGTGAACTTTTCAAAAAGGTCCTTATAATTGCAGCCTGGGCCCTTCTTGATAAAATTCCATATTGATACATACACTAGTCCCCTCATTACGGCTGCAGATGGAAAAGAGCATTTCAGCGTTCTTTAATGAGCGCTGTACCAGTGAAGGTCATCTTAATGGCTTTCAACTTGCTGTTGGGAGCCAGAGGTAATATTCTAATGAGAAAGAGCCACTACACCACTCTAGTAATTCTGTAATTGCACCCATGGATGCCATTTTATTGTTGCTTGTGCCGTAGTACTGAAGTCCTTTGTTGTCATTTGCACTTGTCCTCTCTGGTCTGTTTTGGTGGTCTAGCTGAAGCTCAATACATGCGTACACAGACACACAGGGACAGACACACACACACACACTGACACACACATACACACGCACACAAACTCACGTTACTATTGCATTGTCTTGTTTATTCTGTCTACTTTTCCTTTTGGGTAGAACTTGACCACCAACATTTTATTCAGAGATTTTTGGGTGTTTTTCTATTAGCAGCCAATGCAGCTTCCCCTTTTAGCAAATATACTTAAAATCCAGATCATACAGAGTACAGAGAAAAGTGTCCATTCAGTATATCTGATCCTGACTGTCATTTCCTCTGCCGAACTGTTTTCCTTGAGTCCAATCCCTGAATAACTGTTCCACTAAAGCATGCTGACAAGACAAATGGACATGCAGACGGCACGTGGCGACCATCTGTGGTTGCTAGGTGGCCTTTCCTTCATAACAACTCTCATATTAGCTTTATACTCACCAGCCCCAGAGTGTGTGTAGACTTACAGTAGCTATTGTTGTAGTAGTACGCATATATAGATACTGAAGATGTGGTGTATTTAACAGGTTTATTTTAAATGTCTTTTGTCGCTTGATTTTTGCATTCAACATTGGGAAGCTCCATGTAGAAAAATGTGGCTCTTTGAAAAAAAAGAAGTGAAAATAGTTTAACAGAAACTAAAACAGGCTTGTGAAATCTCCCTCCCTCCTCCACCTCTCTGCACTATTATTCACTCTTTGTAGGTCATGTCAGTTTAAACAAGATCCTCAAATATTTTCAACATGACTTGTATGCACTTGGGAGATGCACAACTGAACTAGAGGTTAAAAGTCAGGCGGCTTTTTCCCTTTTTGGGCACAAAATTCAAAGTCACGAATCATCAACATTCCCATTCCAAACTGTTTCAATTGAAGACAGTGATGAACAAGATGTAACATAAACTTATAGTATGAAAGCTTAAGGGCATATACTCTTTAGGGAATTAAAATGAGCAATTTGTCAAACTTCATTCAAAGCACTCAAGTTTTTTAAAGTGTAGAATAATTTCAATCTGCGTCCTATGTCTTTGACTGAAATAGTAGCTTGTAGCGGAGTGAACCTGCTCCAAACGTTTCAGATGACTGTGTAAAAGTATGAGGGAGTTTTAGAGGTGATAAAAAAAGGCAAGGCAGTGAATATCATCTTTTAGATAAAACAGCCAACCCACTTTCCACAGGCTACATCCATTTTATTGCATCTGGCAGCGAATTAAGGCACATGTGAAACAAAAAAAGGACAATTGAAAATGAAACCCGGGGCTAAGATCGCATTCAGCCTGACTGCTTTCTTCCCTCAACACTGACATTAGACTTTGATTCTCACATGAGATCCTCTGTTGATGATGATGAACAATAAAAAATGATATAGCTCAATAAAAGTACAAAAAGGCACAAGTTCATAAAGAGGACCTGAGGGCCATGTTAGGTTTGGTCTGTGCCAATGCATTCCTTCTCCCTCGGCTGACTTTTAGAGATGATTACCTTGGATATTTATGGATGAAACATTTTTTAATGTGAAGGAGTTAGTGTGCTGGGGTGTTTGTGTCTGCTGGCTCCTGGGAGGCTGATACAGTGACTTTGCTATTGCAAGATCTATAACACATTATCTGGTAAAAACTGGGATTGTACAATTGACATCATTGTCACCATAAATAGCCTTGGAAAAAAGTCTACTGTAATAAATTACTGATGGCCAAATTGGATAACAGGCTGATATCGACACACTGATTGAAAGAACAAATGAGATGGCTGTTAAAGGTTTTCTTGGTCACCTTGAAGGTCTAAACTGGATTCAGTCAAAGTCCAAAATAGTCATATGCTTCTATATATCATAAGGAGACCATGCCGATTCATTGAGTTTTGTGTCAATAAGTGAAAAATCAGCCTCCTCTCCTCTCCCCATTGATTCCTTTATTTTTTCCTCTATTGAAAGAGTACAGACTGGAGAAGGCAGGCTCTAGTGAGCACTGGCTCCCTCCTCTTCAGGCAGTGTGTGATGTGACTTGAGCCGTGTGATCTCCATGAGAGAAAACCCTGATGCATACAGGAAATAATCAGGGCAACACAGGCAGGGTTCAGAGGAATGCAAATATTTTCAGAGTGCTTAAAAAACAATACCACACACACGCACACCGCCAAATACAGACCCCCTCTCACCCTCACACATGCACACAGACACACACACACACACACACACACCATACACAGACTTAACCACAGTACGTACCCACACGTACATCACACAACAGAGGAACCAAAAAACAACAACCGCCCCCCTGACAAAACTCTCCCCAAGTGCATTTGCATAAAACATTAAGCTTAACAAAATGATTACACCTGACAAGTTGAGTTGGAGGAAGAACATCGCCGGTGGCAGCCGGTTACTTGCAGATCCTGCAATCATTCTCTCGTCAAGCAACTGTTTCATGACCGCCTTTGTAGGCACTGTCATGCTGCTGCATCGTGATTAATCCTTCCCTTTTGTTTTTCTTTTCTCCCTTCCGCCCCTCTCAGTCCCTCCCACAAATCCAATAAGTTGCCCTTAAATCAGGTTACCCTGCACCTTGCAGATAGGCGCATTGTGATGGATATGCCAAAATGCATGCCAGGCAGCATGTTTTTGTGCAGAAGGACTGTGAAATTGTACTGCTGTGATTCTGCATTATGGTGCTAAGTGTTTGTCTTGTAATGCAATTAAATGTGCATGTAAGCCGCCCCCACACTCCCCAAACTATTGTGTGCTGTATTTAATAATTTTATACACACTCTTTTGTGACATTGCCATTTAACCTGAGGTAAAATAGAATAATTTAGAGGGGTATTGAAAGAACAACTTTAGAGTGTTTGCCATAGAGAACACAAGCTAGATCGTTTTAGAAAAAAAAAAAAAGATGACAATCAAAACATTAATATCCTTCTCACTCATATAAGCCTGCTGAAAATTCCTAGCTCTGAATACTTTGCTGAAGGATAGCTTGCAGATAAAGAAAGAGAGAGATTATTGCCTCCTTTCATTTCTGCCCTCCTGGCAGCGCTAGGTATGGTAATATGGTTTTTGAATATTTGCAAGCATAAACTTAAGAAATGAGTGCTGATAAGGAGTGACAGCAACAGAGGCAGCAGAGATCTTCAGCATGACAGGCGATGTCAAAAAACCCGGTGACGCTGTCACTGTGACAAACTTTTCAAAAGAACAATGCACACACACACCGTTATTGAAGTGAGCTTCTGCAAGCCTCTCTGACAGTGTTGTCCCAGCAGTTAAAAAATGGAAACATCACCTAATTATGCACGCCATATTTTTTCTCTGAATGCTTAAGCCTACAAACTTTCAACGTATGTCAATATACTTTGCAGAGCTCCTGGGTGTACAGGCACATCGGTAGAATGAAAGATTTATAGGCATGATTTGTGTTGTATTATAAAATATTGAATTAGGAAAAGAATCAAATAAGATATATATTTTTTTAATTATTAAAAAAAAAAATTTCAAGCATGGATAAAAAATTTGATGCCAACTTCCCACTGCACTGTTTTTTCGCCCTGAACCTGACATTAAGCCCATCCAGGGCAGGTAGGTTCTGGTACTGACTTTTACTTGTTGTTTAATCTTAACTGTACTTTTATTGGTAGCTCTGCAGACTATGTCATGTCTGTGAGAAGCTGTGAGGATCATTACTTTCAAAAAGAACCAGCTGGCCCATTGTTTAGGCTCTGCCAGCTGTGTCTATTTCCATAACCCATTTTCCTTTTGTTCTCTTATACCTCCCTATAAAAGTACAGAGACAGGAAGACCGAGTTGTATTTCACCATTTTCATGAACTCTTACCCTTATGATATCCTAATGCTTGACGCTTTACTGTTGGTGTGTGTGCTTTTACATGTATGTGTCAGTCTGTGTGTGTGTGTCAATGTGCATGTGTGAGTGACTGTGAGGAGGAAAGCAAGGTCTGTAATCACCTAATCCAAACATACACTCGGGGAATCTCATTACTGGACCTAACAGTTCCATTTGAACCTTATCTGGTTTCAATCAGCTGCCTTTCGTTTGGAGCAAGGCGCGGAAACTTGATTCCTTTTGTCTAGAATTCTCTGCTATCAGAAGTATCCTGTTTGTCTTGTCTATCACCGTCTTTTACAGCTAACGGTATTTTAAATTCTCCATCAGCAGTGGGGAGAGCGACTTCAGCGGCAGTAAAAAGCTGCTTCTTGTCATCCAGGTTGCAAGTAGCTGCGTATGACATCAGCGGGTTTGTATGTGTAGAATGGATGGCTGCCATGGGGAACTCCTGCTAACCCCACACCCTTCCACACTAACCCCAGTTCTTCCCAAGCCACTCGCTCCCACAGCCCCCATCCACATGCAAACGGACATTAAAACGAAACCTGACCCTGGCCCTGGAATCTGTAAGGTACTGCTTTTTCTCCTTCTTTTCATTTTTTCCTAAACAGGGAATCCTGCAGCTTGTGTGTGTGCATGGGTTTGTGTGTGTTTGCACAGTTAGTATAGTCAGACGGGGTCAGAGAAAGGTGAGCGAGAAGCGACGTCAGCGACCACTTGCGACTGTCTTAGGAATCCCCAGATTAAAAAACTTCAGAAGGTTGAAAGTCAGAGATAATCACAGGATCTGGAATTCACAATAACAAACTGGCCATATATCTACCTGTCTCCGGCCTTCCTCTCCAAGATGGCCACAGGGTCAATCAAATGGCTGCATTCCATCAGCAACTTTTTTTTCCCCCCCCTCTTACTGGGCTCCAAATGAAGGGTCTGAAGGGATCGAAAATGGTGTCTGAAGCTAAACCTTTAACTCTTCTTTTTCTTTCTCCACCTACCTACTCACTAATTTTTCAACTCCCATGTGTATTTATTCTTGTCTTTAGTCAACATGACAGTGTCACTTTATCATAATTTGCTTGTAGCTTCGAAAAGGGACTGAAACTGAGACTGAAGGGCTGGATCTTGGACTCATGATTAATGTGGGATTTTGAGGTAGACAAAGACCCTGCCACAACAGCATTACAACTCAAGCTGAGGACTTGAGGCTGCAGTGTCGGAGCTGAGGTTAGGGGTCTGGAGCTTTGTGGCTGGGGTTAGAGCGCTTCCTCTGAGACTTTAGTTAGAGCCACAGGCTCTGTGGCTGTAGCAATTTCTGGGTTGAATTAACAGTTGAGCAGGGAAGCAGTGACTGGTGTCTGGAGGGGGCTGTTGGGGTCTGATGGAGGGTCTAGTAGGGTAGGTATGATTTACATAGCGGTGAGAGAGACCAGGATCTTAGTCTGCCAGACCCTTACCCCAGGGAACTGCATTGAAGGAGGTGCTGCATTGTGATACTTGTGTGATTTATGTTTGCCATGTACTCTTCCTTCCATTGCTTGACAACTTCATTATTTATTTCAGTTTGCTGTGATTATTTGCTTTAGCGCTGTTACAGATACTGTATATTGCATAGACTTTGTGTAAACCTAGGGTTGCAGCCTAGAGACTGTGTGCCTGTCTTTTCTTCAGATCTGTTTTCTGTAGAGGTTAGCCTTTGTTGTTGCCCGTGTACCCGCCTTGACACTGAGGATAATTTGTCCCTTCGCTTCCTCCTCTGGTTGCTCCATTCTCAGCAAGGGAAATTACCTTACAAAGAGGGCAAGGGTTGCCAATTGAAAGTAAGTTATTTCGTCAGTATAAAGTGTAGTAAATAGCCCGAGGTTAGGAGAAAATAATGATATACAGTACTGTCCAGAGGGAGACTACAGCATGAGACACAATCAGACCCTTGCAGAAAACTTTCTGAAATGCTTTCAGAGGATGTATTTCATCATGTTAGATTACTACTGCGGATAGCAGCGCTACTGGATGGTTATATCATATTCATATCCTGGTGCAGAGTCTCAGGCATTGTGCACCAACATTCCTCGAGCCTAGTGCATCGGGTTTAGGACTGCAGGGTATATCTAAATTCAGCTATTGATTAATGTTGCAGTGGAAGAAGCAAAAACGAAAGCCCCTGTAAAGACATCACCATCTGCAGTTACACAGCAGACTTGTTTAATTCCCTTCTCGCTGCTGCATTCAAATTATTTGCTTTCACAGTTGAAAATCGAAGGGTTGTAAAAATTGACTTCCTGTACAGCCAGAGAGACATACATTTCAGCGGTATTGACAGCAGCCAAACAGAAAAGCTATTGCCCAGCATTTAATTATTGAAGACATTGATCAACAAAGTGATTTATTTGCTATGGTTTGGTTAAAAGGCCTAATTGAGTCACGGTGTCCCATAAAAGGCTTTTATTTGTTCATTTGGTTTGGATCAGATTGCATGATGGTGAACAGTCAGAAAGTATGAACACTGTTTAGTTTTAATTAATGCGTTTAATGAAGCATACTGAGAGCAGTATTTAATTTAGGTGTGTTAACAAAAGAAATAAAATGACAGGCTAGTTGTTGATAATGGGCAGAGATAGGAGAAGAGACAACATGAGAGCAGGCTTCAGAAATATAATAGAAACAATTGTGCAGATGACATTTACAATCTCAGTGCAAACAAATTGCTGTGCCTAACATGAACATGCACTCCAGGTAGCCTATGTCCTCTACTTAAATAGAGCAACACGCATATGTGAACAAAATCAACCATGCCCGGAAAATCACTCACATCTGTCCGCCCAAATCTGGGAGTCCATTTGTACAACACAGGTGAACCTCCAGGGCTCTAGCTATTGAGCGGCAGTCCTTCACCTCCTCCTTTGATCACCCGCTCATCCCATGCTCTCATCAATAAGCAGGGAGACTCATCTATCGGACAGTCGTGCTGCTCTCTGTTGCCTTTGGTGTTCCTGTGGGAGCTGAAGTAATCTGACTGTTTAGGCTCTTTTCTCTCATCTGTACTTACTGTTTCCAAATATCACATTCTAGCATTACACTTTATTGTTTTACACTCTGTTTGACTCTGTGAGACCATGTAAATTGTGCTGATGTATGACCTCTAGCAGACTGATCAATCAAATGTAATGCACCACAATACTGCAATTATTGCACCCAGAGGGTTTCCGAGGCATCCACACTTTTACTAACAGGATCCTTGTGCTGAAGCTTCAGTTTCTATTATTAATCAAACAAATGTGAACTTGTTATTGTGTTGCATGCTATGGAAAGAAATTATTAGAAACGGGATGATGCAAAACAAAGTTGTATCCTTTCAAGTTTTCCATTAGTAATATGAGTGAAATGTTCACAGACGGAGCCTTTTCTTTGTCCATCCCAAAACTCTCAAACATCAGTGACATTCACTGGAAGGTGAAAAGTGGAGCAGGCAGCAGGATGTTTTCATCAGTGTATGTCTCTTAACTCCACAGCCAGTGAGCGGTCTAATGATCTCACTTTAGACAGAGATGGGAATGTGGGGATTAATGGCATTCCAAGAAGACTGGAGCTCCAGGTTGTGTCCCTGGCACAGTTTGAGACTGGAGGGAAGAGTCAGACAGCAGGACTGGAAGAAATTATGAAAAAAAAAAAAGAGCAAGGGGAATAAAAGAAAGGAGAGAGAATTGAAATAGAGAGAGGTGAAGGAGGGGTGGTGTCAGAGAAAGAAAAAACAATAAGTGGGTAGTTCATTTTCTGGATAGATAGATCAGATGGAATGGAACCGTGCGTCAGAATGAAGGCAGCTGTGCTTTTGGCAAGGACTTTCTTGGCGCACACAGGCACATGAGCGCACACATGCTCTTGATCCCCCCTCATACACATCATACATGTGTACACACACACACATATTGCACACATGGAAGAAGGGGTCTTTATGGACAGGTGAGCATTTGCTTTAGCGCTAGCTCTGTGCTGCAGGCCTGGTGGAGCTCAGCACTGATTTCTCCTTCATTCTTCCTCTCCAGGGCTTTAGCCAAGGGAACAGTGTTTAGCAGACCCTCAAGGCATGGAGCCATCTAAGCGGCACTAAGTCCTGAAATTGCTACAGATTACCTGCAGTGTTGTTTGCCAGATAGGGCTCTGTATCTGTGCCTGTGTGTTTTTGTGCACATTTTATATTTACTGTTGGTTTATTGCAATTTATCAATATCAGATTATGTAAAACTGCACATGGATGCTGAGCATCATACACTTTTTGGGTTTCCATTACTTTTAGTCTATCTACATTTAAGTTTTGAGGTGCAAGTTCATTTACAGTATAACCAATAATTTCCAAATAGATCAAATATATGCATATTATAAAGCCAGTTCATCCAAATTTAAATAAAGCTAATGTTCTTTAATGTTTTATTCATTTATCAAAAATATCCTCTGGCTAGAAAACACTAGACAAGAGGGAGTAACTGTTTTTCTTTTTGTAATTTTGATTAACATAAACCTTAAATGCACACTATGTGAGGACATATAAAATGGAAAATGATGCACAATTTTTTCATAAAACATTTTTGTTCAGGTTTGCAGAGAGCAAAGCACAGCCAGCCAGTATTGGAACAAAAATAAACTGTTATCCTTGGACGTGTCTTTATTGCACTTAGTCACACACACATTTATCATGAGGTTATAAATCTTTGTGAGTGACGGTTGTTAATGACTCTGAGAGACAGTGGTGGAAGCACTCTGTCTCCTCTGCTGGATGGGTCGTGATTCTAGTTGCAGAAGACAGAGCAGTAGCTGGGATAATACTTTACCTGGCCCAGGACTCCCTTGGGTTCACTATAGTGGAGCGCTCTGCAAACTAAAGACCGGGGTCACATGCTGGGCCTGTCTGCGTCCAGCAGTTTATGGAGATGCCACATATAGACTGACATTGACAGTTTGATGTCTGTTAGCTGCCTCTACCGCCTTCCTGTCTGAGAGTGGAGCTGTCTTTGTCTTCATTTGTTTAATGCTTTCATTCTCACTTTCTATTTTTGTGTCTTTTTTGTTTACAAAAGTCTTTGATGAACGTTAGCTGACGCTGCATCTTTACGTCGTATGGTATGTTTCCTGGGTCTGCAGGACTTCAACCAGGAAACACTCTAAACAGTGGTGTGCAGAAATATAAATATGTGGCCGGGTTGTTTAATATTTCCTTTCCTCTGTAGATATGGACGTGGGGGAAATATCCATCTCCTGGGATCCTGACCCCATAGGAACTATCTATATTCCAGGCGGAACACAGACAATGACGTTTGGACAGGAGCAGGGTGCCTATTTGTTGTCCCAGGTCACTTCCAAGGCATCAGCCCCAACCTTTCAGGGCCTCAGACTTCAGTCCATATTTAGTGGCGAGTGCAGTGAAAATAAGCATCACCAGCAGTTTGTCTTTTTACAGCCTTGCATCATTTCCTGCCTCCCCCTCACGTTTGATCATAGTCTCTCTCATTTTATTCAAACACACACTTATATGCAAAAAAAAAAAAAAAAAAAAAAAAAAAGACTTGCACCATCCTTTGACTCCTCCATCTTTTCTCTGTCCTTCTAGCGCTAATGAGTCTTTCAGCTGAGCAATGACAGACTAGTGTTTATTCTCCAGGCCGATAATTCTGGGGAGTGTAACTCCACTCTCAGTGCCTGGGGCCCATGCTAGGGACAGATCAGCCCAGCCCCAGGCATTGAGAGCAATGGGGAAATGTTTTTTTGGCATCCACAGTCTCCCTGACCAATGTTTCTTTACAATAAATGCGCACACTATAGATAAGTGTTACTTCATTCTCCCGTAGGCATTGTCACTATTGACTTTTTTCCAAAAGAATTTACCATAAACATACATTTATGCACACATCACACATACCACACGCACACACACACACACAGAGCTAATCCTGTTAGCACATAACACACTGACAATAGGGAAACTCCAAGCAAAAGCCTGAGGCTACCACTTTCCACCTTCTAGCTCTGCAAACAAGGAAAGAAATTACAAAAAAAGGCAACATCATATAAATGTTTCCGCTTGTCTTAGAGTCAGGTTCAAGTGCCACAGCAGTTGTTTGCTTTTGCTTTAAAAAAAGCTTCAAAGTTATCAGCAAGTGGCTGTACGTTATGGTGAGACACCCACAGCATGATGGAGAGCAGTGGGCTGGAGAGACGGAGCAGCACTGTGAGATAAATCTAACATGTCGCACATGAGCTCATTAATTCAACATTTTAGTGCATGTGAATGAGACAGGGAGAGCCTATCCAAACACGGTGCCTCCACAGCAGGGCTCTAAGCACTCTGGAGCACTGTCTATTTATGTAGGCCTGTGTTTGGGCTTGTGCCATGTAACACTTTGACCCAGTGAGAGAAGATTGTTGAGACTTGTATCCAAGAAGGCAAACAGTGAACTGTTGTGAGTCTCAGCACAGCGTGGTTTGATGTTATTGGACTTCATCATTTTCTCAACTTACTGACACGTGATTGGTGTTTTACTGTAACTTTATAAATTATGACACGCTTCATCTTTTATCCACTGATAAAATGCACTAATGAAATTTAAATACCTTAAAACTGTAATGTATCCATCTTTTAATAGAACTTTAGGCAGCAGCACCCAGAACTCATAGCATAAATATATTTTTCAGCTCAAACATATTGCGAAAAAGAAAACTATAGATGAAATACATTTTTAGTGATGGGAAAGAAAACTTTTCCCAGCCTATCCACTCCTACCTTGCCGTCTTTTGCACACACACCCCTACCTCTGACAAAATACTTTAGATTCCACCATTGCTCCTAAACATCCCCTTGGTGTTGACATTAGATCCATAGGATCAGTGTCTCCCTGGGGCAGTTGGTCTTTGGGGAGGGGTAGCACAGCTCCCAGGATGCCTGGATTTGTGCTGGAACATGCAAGACGAATCAGAGCACCTGTGTTCGTTTGGACATAGCTTTGCCCATCACATGATCTGTCTAAAGCATGGGGTATGGAGTAGAGGGGGGTGTATGAAGGGTGCTTGGATGTCCACAGATCATCCCAGCCAATCAGCGCCTCCTGTGACTGACCCTGTGTCGACCCTGGAAGAGGCTCATCCATCTCTGCCTCTACTTACTTCGAAGATGACCTCACTCTCTATTTTCGGTTCAGTTTCTGATTTGAAATGTATTTTCATGTGTAAATATTTTGTACAACTTATGACATGAAATGCTTCAATATTGGATGCTTTACTTTATCCCTAAAGTATGTAAATTAACATACTGTACTTATTACTTATTTTAGTATATTATGCTGTGTGTGTTCTTTATTAAATACCTCTGCAGCAATTAAAATCTCTATTGGACTTGACTGTTTAATAATAATTTTTGTCACGGCCTTCGTTCATAGAATAAGAACAGACTCAGCATCAAAGCCCAGATATCTTCATAATGCTTTAATATGGCCATAGGACTAGTTTCAGGTCACAAGGCCTGATGAAATCAGCTTTACTGCTCCTTCATCAGAGTGATACCACATGGTGTTGCCATTGTAAGTCTGGGAAATATTTTGAAGTGAGGCCTTGTGAATGCTCCAAAGTAGCACCATGTTGTCACAAAATAGGAAGCATAATGTGTAACAGGAGTCCAGTGCATGAACCCCAGTCAGCTTAGGAAAAGCGAGAGACAAAAGAAAAACAAATCTTCGTAGTTGTCACTTATTTTTACCCTCTGGTTTCTTTTTTTTTTTTAATCTGCATTGATGTGTCTGGTGTTGGTCAATGTGTAATGTTTAATTCCTGTACATTTCCTGACTCTTCTCTGGCCACAGCAACTCGCACACAGGAAGCAGCTTTTTGGTGTTCAAATAGTATTCTCTATGTGTGTAGGTATAATTGTGTAAACATTAGATTTTCCTTTCTTACTCTGAATTGTTGCTTCTATTTTAAGAAATTCCTAACTACAGAACAAACAAATGTGAAGATGTAATTCTAAAAACCTTTATTGTACATTAAGTTCAAAATAGCTTTCATGAATTTAAATTTTATTAGAGACTATAACCCACTCAAAGCCTTTAAAATCTTCCTGTTCAGCAGACGGGATGTGTAGTTGTCCTGTGCCTTGTACATCCCCCGCAGTGGATGACAGGTAAATGACCTCTGAAAGTGCAAATACTGTCACTCCACTGTCATAAATGCCACTGTATAACAAGAAGCAACATGCATATTTATGATGTCGCATAAACACTGCCCTTACGTCACACCAGCAGGCAAGTGTGTACCTCACCATGCCACTCATCTCCCACCCTCCAGAGTCCTGACGGCACAGAGCACCAAATGAAGAGATGTCAAAGACTATGCCAGCCTTTGTCAAACGCTACATGGTGAATTCCATCTAGGCACAAATATGAAAGAATACCCTTTAATCTGCTCGTGAGGGAAATTATTCCCACACACTCAGCAGCAGGAGTGTGGCCATTTCATCCTGTTGTGATTTAGAAGCTTCTGATGGGTTCTAATGTGCATGTCGAGGCACTGGGGCCTGCTGCTGTGAGGTATCAGTCATCCTAACCTGTCAGAGGTGAGGGACTTTTATAAACTCTGATGATTAGTGGATGGTAAGTCCGGACATGTAAGTAACTGACGCACCGCCAAAGCCCTAATCCAGGATGAATGACAGGAGGCGAGGCCAAAGTATTAATCCTGTGAGTGTTCGCCTCATTGCAACAAAAATTCTTTTCAGACTTTTAACAAAAGCATTCTTCGCAATTATACTTTTATTTGAATGAAAGGTACAATAATTATCTTTTTCTGTTACACTTTATTCTTGGACCGTTGCTGTTACATTCATACTCCTGTCAGGGAGGTGGGGTTGGCAATAACCAGGAATAAATTCTGAGATAAGGCTAAACAATTGGCCACGACTGGTGTGAAATCCTTTTTGGTCCCTTGTGAGGTGCTCCGACTACTCCACCACACCTTGGCCCATCTTTCCTTTCAGTGGGGTGCCCTTACAACACCTCCGGTTTCCCCTGGCAAAGCTGCCAGACTTCCTGTATGTCTCAGCCATGATATAGCCAGATATTAAATACAGTACATGCAGTTGTTGGCAGGGAAAATGCCCACTGAAAAATTCTGCAATAAATTTAAAGCAGACATCTACATGTTAATGGGTTTATGTGCTTTATGCTCTCCTCTTGGCTACTGTAGAAAGTCTGACTCTACAACCTACTGTATGTATCTGTTGTGAGAAAGAGATCTTTTTCAGAGTGCTGTGAGTAGACTTAATAAATAGTTGTTTGATTGGTCTTAGATGCTCATGCATGCATGAACTTACACACGGACACATTCAGTACAAATCAACCGATGTAGAAATGGCCCAGGAGTTATTGAAGCTAGTTTTATGAAGCCGAATGCTGTCTGACCTACTCCCTTCCTAAACACTGCTGTCCTACCTTGACCGCTGGGTGAAACTCATTCAACTGCTTCTCACAGGTCAGTTATTAACAGAGACATTTGTGAAAGATGCTTCCCGAAAATTAATGTATTGAAAAATGTGTTTCCTCCCTCCCTCACATTTCACATAACCTCTACTGTTATTGGCGCCTTCATAGCGGACAAAGATTGAACAACAGCGCAGACTGGAGTGAGGATCCACCTGTACTGGTGGTAATGAACAGTCTAGTCCGGAAGTCTTGTGATGTGGAGACAGTCCTGCCAACATCCGATGCAGCTGGCTGGAGCTGCTCAAGGTCCACATTAAGAATGAGAAGCCCTGAGGGTAGAAAGAAAAAGATATTTAATACTTTATTCCTTCTCAGAATCTGTTAAAGTCAACCACAATCCTCAAACTCAATCCCTGTAGACAACTGTGTGGGTCAGTTTGTCAGTAATGTTGACTTTTGTACACGCTACAAATGTCAATTGTGCAGCAAGAACAGGAAGCACAGCTGATAATATATTTCAAAACATATTCCTGATGTAACTAAAACAGAACTCATGCCACTTCTTTCAAAGCACAGCCTTAGCAGATGGGTTTTTATCCTTGTAGGTGTGAGTTGATTGACAGGTGCTTTGGAATGTTGCGTGAAGCTGTTTCACAGTTCAGTGTCAAGGTTATGGTGCATCACACAAATCCCCGCTAATCATAGCCCCTAGTAAGCTCCACCTGACACTGAGAAACTCCACTGACGATGAATTGTTGACATGTTTTCTGAAACCAGCATGCCCAGCACATTATTTTCCCTTAAGCCTATTCACAGTAATGGGGAGTGCTGAAAGGATTTTGATTGTCTGCTAAAGTATTTAATGCACAGCAAATATTTTAGACACTGCTCATGGCGCGGAAACAATACACACAGTTTCCAGCATTCTTGGTTAATCAAGCAGAACAAAACAAACCAAGCCAGTGGGAGGACGGAGAAAAAAATATTGGCCTACTGGTGGATGACCTGATTTTTGTAAAAACTGTTGCCATTACTTTACTTTCCCAAAGTCTCTATCTTTATAAAAGCACACAGTGACATTTAAAGATATTAATATTCATCCTTAATTTATCAGGCCTGTAATAAATGAAAGATAATACCACATTATAGTCTTTCTTCAAAAATATCTAACAGTGTTACTTTGAAATGAACTGTGTGCCTCTGCCCTGCAGTGTTTAAAAGGATTACTGGAAAAATACAATATCTCCTTTGTCAGCACTTAAGGTCTATATAGTTGTGCCTCAGGATATCCCTTTCCCGAAAGGAAGGATTGCCCCATTTTTTTAAACTCTCACGCTGCTCATCATATTAACACCTCAGCTCCCTCTCATAATGGGATTAGTCAGAGCAAAGTTGCTATTTTCTAATATAGTGTAAAGAATTCATTCTTTGCTTTTCCTCCTTCGACAAGACACTAATGGACATTCTGTTTCTTTTTTTTTTTAACAATGCGTAAATGTAAAATGACACATTCTTCCTTTTTTCAGTTCAGCACAGATTTAAAATATTTGCTCTTAGGACATCTACAATACATTGCTTTTTTCTGGCCCAGTTGTAGATTTCAACAGGATTGTGTTTAATACTCTCCTGTATCACCTAACACCAGAGGCCCTTCACATACCCTTCCTCCCTGTCCCCTTCCAGATGTTCCCTTTTGATTTCCTCTCCATCTGCCATTCTCTCTCGCTTTCTCTCTCTCTGACAAAATCAATAGCAAGTCCATTTGCCATATCATACTGTTGCGTCTCCGCAAACTCCGGATGGTAATGATGTGATGATAACCCACGGGTGAAGCACACAAGGGAGAATTATACGCTGATCAATACAGCAGGTGTACTGTATGACAGGGTTCTTATTAGGATGCAGCATCCTTTTGCTGCCTGCAACTCCATAACTTTTGATATTTTTGACATAACATAAACAATTATGTCCTTAAGGCTGTTAGTATTAGCAATTTAATACATACAATATTTGGCTATTCTTTTGATGATTTCTGTCCATCATCATTAGCTGGTTTAGGGTCAGTTTATGGGTCACAGACTTGAATTTTCTCTTTGTCCCTGGATAGTAGCGGTGATATGAGCCACCATGACATCACTCCATTAATGTGCTCCTCAGCCAAAGAGAACCAGAAAGTGGCCCTTCCTTGGGGGAGATTTCAGCGAGGTTCTTTTGCGTTATGAGCTCCTCCAGCAAACCCCACTTAAAGCCAGCCTTCTGCTTCCTAAACATGGATTTAATACCCTCATTAATGATATATGACAGGGGAGATCAATGCAGACTGCGAGTTAGAGCCCCTGGATGTGGGTATGTGTGTAAGCATTTGTATGTATCCATGTGTGTTTGTGTGTATGCGTGAGTGCACTACTCCATGCACTGCCTTTAATGGGTACATGCTGTTGAACATCATACAGACTGGATTGCCTCTGGATACATTACACCTTATGGAAAAGGGCCTGGGAATAGCAGGGTAGGATGCCTTTGGAGGTCACAGCAGCTAATTTCACTAGTTACATTGGTTGTGCCAGGTTTATTATATAGGTGACAACCAATTTTTACCGTCTTAATAACTGGAATTTAAAGAAATTTAGAGCATAGCGCAAATCACACACCAAAATAAAATACATGCCTTACAATTTATTCTATTAATGTTTAATGGTTTGTTTATTTTGAGAAGTTTAACAATGTGCTATAAAGAAAGAGAAAAATTTCTATATGACCAAAGTTGTAGATGCATTTACCTAATATGGTCTCTGAGCTGCAATATCTAATCTACATTCAGTGCGATATGTGCAGCACAGTGCTGTCTTTCCATTGTGTTTGCAATAGGACAAGTCGTTTAGTAATATTGCTAGTATATATCCCTACCACAAGTCTATTGGAGCTCTCTGTAGAATATACAATTCACAGTGGAGGCACACTGCCAGATACATCCAAGTAATCTTCAGTGCTGGGATTGAATTTCTGTTTACAGAGCATCAAGGTTAAGGTCCAGGTTTTAAAAGATAAAACTGAAGTACCATCTACTTGACCCTGTGACGCTCTGTTTGAAGGAATCGGCTATTGGTTGAGGTGATAGCATGTAATAAAGTCCCAAGATCAAAGTTTGGATTTGATTTCCAGCCAGCATGGCTGGGTGAACAAGGCCCAACAAACCCATCCAACAGCCATGGCAACCATTCAGCACTTTATTTTCTTATTAGATTGCTCTCCCAGAATTCCATTTTTATCCACATAGATCTGGCCAGTGAATCACCATTAAAGGGCCCATCAAGCTGTCAGGCCATCCAGAGTGCAGGTGCAGTGGGCCCACTCCACTGTAAACAAGCAGCACAGACCCCTGAATAATGGAAGCCCAGACTGTTTTATGTTGTTCAAGGAGACTTAAAGAGATTCATCTCCTGCTGCTTTTCACCAAGTTTGCTTCACAACTCCAGGCTGAGCTGTTCACCGTTACAGCCTCGTATGCGGAGAGAGGGAGGGCTGCAGAGAATAAAGGTTGGATATGTAGGGGGAAGGAGGGGGCTGGGAAGAAATGGAAATCTTTCCTTAGATTCTCAGACAATCCAAACCTGTGAGGCTGTGCCAGCCAAGCTTTGTTTCTGGAAAGAGGTCTAAATGGAGCATTTTATGCCTGGCTGAGCACTGACACTAAAAAGCTGAGACTTTTTCATATCTGACAGATTTTCTTTCATTATCTTTTCTCCATAATTTCTTGAGTAGTTAAAGGGTCTGCAGTTCTTTGTAGAGCAGTGAAATGTCTGACTTAACTATTTGAGACACTAGACAATTGCCCGCTAGTCCTTGTTCCCCCAAGGTCAGAGAGAGAGAATAGAAGAGCCCAAGAAAAACAAATGCAGACCATAGTGTAGTTGTCACACGCTCCACTAACACATGTGAAGGCTGGCTCCTCTTTTATTCTCAAATAAAATTGCCCCAAAGAAGTGCTCACACATAAAGGTGTCCTGCATAAACTAAAGTAAGAGGGGCGTTTTTCATGATTTGCAAAAATGGTCCTCAGAGTTTATCTTATGTCGTTGAGTTTGAGTGACATCCACCTTCCATTAGATTATTACACACCAAAGATGAGCCATGCTTGAAAATGGTCTGAAAGATAGTTTTTCAAAGCCGACACAGAACGTAGCACGTGTTTATCTGTAGAAGAAAAAAAGATAATACAAAGTGTTTCGCTCGTTTTAAAATGATCTGAGAAAATCTGCCCATTACCTCCCGATTGGAAAATGTGAGCTTCCAAATGTGTGCTAGACATAACTCTGTAGTGTAGTTAGCACCTTAGTGCCCTGTCTTTGAGGGTGTCTGGATGTCATTAGGGGTGATGGGCAACAATACAGCAGGTGGGGCTCAACATTTTAGGTTCCCTGACAGTTTCGTTAAACTGTAAAAGATATTATCTGAGGGGAAGAAAAACAGCACTCAGCAGATCTATCAGGGAAGACAGACAAGTTAAAACAGATGATGCACGTCCTGGTGTCTGCCCCATCGTTTTAGTGCCATACTACACATGCAGCTGCAAAGAACCCTGGGTCGCCACATCTGGCCGGACTTACCTCGAGGCTGTAAGCTCGGGCCTGGGGGGACAGAGAGTGGAGACTAAAGGAGATCTGTCAGAACAGACCAAACAAAGACTTTCTGGCTACTGACAGGCTAAACACAGAGAGGACCCAAGACAAGGTTTTTGCTTCTGTTTCGTCCCCATCAGTCCTTGAAAATGACACGTCACGGGGATGCAGATGGTTTTCATTCCAGTATTTGGAATACGTAGCTAGCCTCAGTTCTCAGGAGCTGAAGGTGCTGATGAGATCCGAAGATCAGCATAAAGTGCACAGCTTTCACAATTAATGACTTTGCTTATTTTGAACTATACTGTGAGCCAAATCAAACAAATTGCCAAAAACATCATAGTAACTTTGAAAAAAATAAATTGAAAATTGTTTGAACTCTATCTAGTCCTTTAATGCATAAAGTATGAAAAGCATTGCTCAGATATTTAAAGATTGCTATTATAGTGCCGCACATACAATAACCGTGATAAAACTTTTCAAAAATGTCCACTTATGTGAATCCAATGCAACTAAGGAGCAAATATGAAAATCCACAGCTGACAACGCAACAAAGGTGTCAGGCTGACTCAAGTGTCAACTGCTGTCATCTCTGGTATATTCTTACCACCCTGAAAGATGTCAGTGACCTACACTTTTTGGAGGTTTTGGAATACAACATAGTAATTACTGTTACAATATTGCTACAGATTGACTGAAGCTATCCATAATTGATATCATATTTACTGACCCCAAAATTAGGTTTAATTAACCGCCGACCGATGTGGACACCATGCGTCAAGGCCTAGCTGTAATTCTCTGCAAAAGCAAAACTTTTATACTGACAATATCAAACCTGAACCTGAACCTGAACTTGAACCTTATTTTCCTCCTGACTCTATGAAGCTCCAGGCTTGTGGCCTCTGGCACTGTGGGCGTTAGAGGAGAAGAGGCCCAAGCTAGAGAGGGCGTAGGGCAACATGGGGGTGACTGAAGGACACAGTGTGGGGTCACACTGGGGCTCTTCCTGCTCTGCATGTTGCATGCCCCAGTGCTCTGGAGGCCAGAGCCTGATTACTGCGCTGGGATCCAGCCGCAGAGCGTTTTCATTAGGGAGAGGGCCAAGATCATCCAGGAAGGTTCCGGCCCATTAATACATTTGAAACGGCGAATGAAAGGGGGGTGGTCGGGGGGGTTGAACGGGGGACTGTGGGTTATTTTGAAAGGGGAGAACCCTGTGGAACGACCATGAGAGCCTTAGTGAATAAGTACCCTGTGGATCATCTTAACCTCGCTCATTCGACTTTTTTCCCTGTCCCTTCCCTAAGATCTGCAGCCAATTTTCCTGCAATTTAGGATAAATTGTTTGTGAAATCCATGTCGATCCTTCCACTGGGAATCTACTCACAAAAGATAGAGGAAAGGAGGACTTGGCTGGAGGATAACTGCAGTGAAAAAGGAACAATGTATGTAGAGTCTGGTTAATGACATCATCTGTGTCCTCTTTTCAGAGTTATGCTTTTCATATATACAATCATAATATGCCATAGAACCAGATATTGCGTTCACACTTGGGGTAGCTTGAAGCGATCAAAGTAACTTTTCATGTGATACTGTATGCTATGACACAGACAGATGTTTGCACAAAGCTGCAAAACGTTTGATATTTGTTTTAAGGTTTGGCGCACAGGGTCAATACAAACTTACAAATGCAGAAACAAAATTTCCCAGGGTTTGGATATCCAAACATGCTCTCAGCACCTTTATCCATCTGTCTACTAGAAAATCCTAGAAAACAAGTCAGTCTAATGATATGGAAGGTTAACTGCTCATCTTCCATCTCTTTGGTAAATATGATATTTCCCCAGCTAGTAATTGCACCACTGTAGGTGTTTATTACCAACAACCATATCAAGCCTTCACTACCGAAGGAAAAGAAATCTCCCCAGGTCAGTTTCCAAACTAGTTAATATTTTATCCTGCAAGGTGGTGTAACAACTACTATTGATTTTTCATCATCTCTTATTAATGCAGTCTGGTGCCACAGCAAAATGCTAATCATATATAATGCCTAGTTACGGTTTCCATGTTAACTTCTTCAATTACTGTAACTAAAAACATGTCTCAATTCAAGGTCTTTGATCAGTCTTTCAGAAGTCTGCTGTGATGCCTCTCCCAGCTGGGTGTTTAATGTGAGTTGTTCTAGACTGTAAATGGTAACAGCTCTCACTGGTCAGTGAAATTGGAGTCTGTGTGTTTCCCCACTAATCAGGATTTATTTATTACATTAAAATGAACAATGGAAACCAAATATGACCTTATACACCTCAACACAACAACACAAAAAATGGACAGCACCCGCCAAACCAGCGCAAAGTGAGATGTTAAAGCCTGACGTGTGTTTTGTCATTGAAGCACGACAGGGAGGAGGCTGACGGTAAGCACTGAGCAGTGCTCAGGGAGCAGCAGGGGTAAAAAGGCTCTGTGACTTGGCAGCAAGGATTTCAGTCTGTGCCAGCACAGCTGTCCGGCAGGCGTCTCGTTCAGCGCTGCTCCCAACATGAAAGTGACGACCAATCTATCACTACAGCAGCCGGGCACACAAGGACATAAAGGTGTAAACCCAGCTCGCTCAGGAGAAAGGCTCAGCAGTGTGCTGACAGAGTGCAAGAGCTTTACACATCATAATCTGTCCTCGTAGACTTGCATGTGCTAAAGTGATTTAATTGGGTTGTCTAGGTAGGAAACTGATAGAATATTATGACATCTTCATTACATTCCTGGGTCAGTTTTGTAATTAAACTGTGGTCTTTGGGTGGATTCCCAGCAGCACATACTTTGTATCCCTTCCATACAAAGTGCTGCTTGTTTACTCAGCCTTTGTCAGGATGTCTACAGTACACGTGCTATCCAACAAGGGCAAAACTCAATTCAGCTAAAGTTGTGAAGTATGTAACTCAGTCAACTGTTAATAATTCACAGGGCGCCAGGAGTGTGGAATCTCTTTTGTTGGTAAGACAATGGTGAGAGAGAAGCAGTTATGAGCAGGCGTTTCTCTCTTCTCTCTCTGGCAGGTTTTTGTTTACACTTTCATTATATCTCTACTATATTATCTGATGCCTGCATCCTGACTCCAATCCCGTGGTTAGGTTTTAATCTCCTGACGCACTCAGCTCACTCGCCTCGCTGTCCTGTGCCACACAGGGAATCTGAGAGGGCTTATATTACAGCACATGAATCAAGACGAAATGAAATGTACTCCAGACGCTTTCAGATGGTTTTAATTTATGGCAGTGGCCTGCGGAAACAAACAAAAAAATGCATTAAATGTAATCTGATCATTTTATTTGATACTGAATTTATGAGCAATCGGGGTTGATTTTAAAAATAGACCCGGTAATATAATAAATATCATTAATCCTAAAATATTAATAGTAGTATTAACAAAAATACAATTTATTTTTTTAGGTAAAAGGTAAAATATTGTAGCAAAAATAATTTGAATTAAATGTTTTGGCATTTAAGCTAATTTAGTTTTTGTTTACTAAGCAAGTCAGCAACTCCACAAAAAAGAGATGCGAATAATGAGTCATTTGAGTAACATGTTTGATTTTTCCAGTGCCAGTTTAAAGGGGATTGACTTTCTCCATCTCCTCTGTTGTGGTCTATGTTCCATTGATGTCTCAATTGTAAAAATCATCTTTCATTCTGTGTCCTCGGAGATCAAGTCAATTTATGAGAGCTGGATATCTGTCGTTGGACCAAATCCATTACGATCAATCCAACCCAGCAGGGCATTTGGCTTGCACATTAAGAGGTCCACAGGCATTTACAGCGAAGTGAGGAGACGCATCAAGTTTTAATGTTCAAAGCCACAGAAACCAATGAGGGATTAGTCTGACTCATTACTTGACATTAATGCCTTGTGGCATTAAAAAAGAAGTGCAAAATGCTGTAGAACAAATATTTTTTCTCCAAAACACAAGTGATCAGAGGTTGTTTTTAATCTTTTGCTCTGTTGAGCAGATAATGCATGGCCACCAGCAAGAACATTAGCATACAATCACACCATTTGTTCCAGCATGTGTGTGGATCCAAAGACTTAGGAAGTGCATCCATCAGCAGTTTCAGTCCTGCACTGAAAAACAAAATTGCCTCTTCCTTCCTTCAACTTTGACCTTTGCACAGCTAGTGGCACCTGGTAAGCAAGGACGTTCCAGTGAATGCAGAAGGATGTGGCTCCTTTAAATGAACTGTATATTTGAAATGGCTTTCTTAGGCCTGGACAGTGTCTTTGTTAATAAGAGATGTTGAACAGCTTGTGAACATCTGCATGGGGAGCCTCTTCTCACTTTCCCGCCCTCTTGATCAGCATTGGTGTCTTCCCTGTCATGTTGCAGCATAAAGACAAAGTAAAAAACCTGTGTGGCCAAATTTTATTTATTACACTGTGGACTTATCTGTAGGTTTGTCAGTCCAACATTGTCCCCACTGAAATATCAAACCAACTACTTCCAGTTCTGTGAATTGCCATAGAACTGGAAGTGTGCCATCAGACACCGGTGTGAAAGCTCAATCATTGTTAAAGGGTTAGTGCACTAACATTTGAATACAGCCTAAATACTGCCTCAATGCAACAACATAGCTAAAGACTTATCTTATTTAAGTGCGCTGCAACATTTTCTCAGAATGACTGTCATCTCTTCATAAAATTGAATTTGGTGTGACACTTCATACAGTTTACTGTTCCAATATGAAACTTTTGTGAATTATGCTGTAGCAAGACTCTTTAAAAGTCTCCTTTTTGATTTCACCACATGACAACCCTCTCTACGCACCACTGAGCACAGATTGCATCGGGACACCACTGCCGACTACCAGCTATTCTTGGTGTGTGTAAATGAACACCTCCCAGCAGGATGACCAAACCCTGGGTGTGCATCGGCAATTTCAGTGGTGTAAACAGAAAACAAATGCAGGTTTGTCATTTATGGAGCAATGTTCACATGTGGCACATTGAGACCAAGATATAAGACGATTAAATGATTTCGAATGGCAGAAAGGATGCAACTCATTTGTTTTTGTATTTTGTAAAAACCTGTGGTAGATTTGTACCCTTTTGCCTACACAGAGGGGTTGGCCTTCTCAGATTGGTTAGAAGGGCAAACCTTGCTCAAAAACCGTTAGAAAAGAGAAAAAGATATGTCTGCACTCCTGCCAGTTCTGTTCATTACTTGCTTCCTGTGTAACAGGACAGCACTTATCCACAACCAGATAAGTTATGCTGCATATCTGTATCAAAAACACACTGCATCTATGATACTTAACTTTAACAACCTGCTTCATCCTCACAACAAGTCTCCAAGTAACAGATGTGGCAAAGCATACCGATGACAACTGTTCAACTTTTCCAGTTTACATCTGAAACCACGACGGTAGATAGCTGCATATCTGCACATCTCTGTTCAAAGATGATGCACAAACACTGAAAATAAAGCCCAAGAATGAGGCAATAATTGTAAGGGATCCTTGTTATAAATCTTTTCTTTCTGTTGTTTCTCCAGCTGTACAGAACCTATCTCGAAGTAATTGCTACAATTGTGCTCTCAAACTGGAATTACAAACAGCCTGTCTGAATGTAAACAAAATCTTTAGCAAACAGCAGAACCACAGCAGAGCACAATCACAGGCGGCCATGTTTTGACAAGTGCATGATGAGTGTCCACACACTTGTGTGCTCGTTTACAATTAGATAAGCTAACTCCTACCCACAATCCGTTTCAGAGTGTGCCACCCTGACTCTCTTTCTGCCTGACTGCTCACATAAGCTCTTCTTTTAATGTCAAGTTCTGAGCCCAGTTTTGCAAACTTTCTTCAGTTAAACAAAGAGAAACTACTACTTTATACCATCTCTTTGCTTTCTTCACTGCAAGTGTTGAAATAGTTACAAGGACTTGGTGGTTGGTTCTGCAAAGATAGTGTGGAGAAAAAAAGAAAAAGAAATTCTTCTGGATCTTGAAGAAATTATTCACGGCTATAGTTCTGAGGAGCACTCATATGATGGGCTGTGACAAGTGTACCGCTCTAAGCACGTCCCTGCCAGCCTGGAACTCGGTGCCGCATGCCTTCCACAGACACCATTAGCGCTCTGAACTGGGAGAACGACTCGTCATCGCACTCTCACAGAGGAACAGAGCAACCGTGGTAACGTTTCTGAGATTTGGCGCCAGTGAAGTTTGTTTTGAAGGCTCACCAAAGTGAAACATATGATCTGAAATATGAGTTTTGCTTTTAGTCTTGAGAATCGTGTCAAGAGCTGCTCAATATTATTCTCCCATTTGTAGCTGAAGAAGCAAATAAATAGTTTTTATGTATGTGGCTGTTTTATATCAAGATTGCATTTAACAATAACTTAAAATGTTACTTTTTGTTTTAATTTGAACAATGTGTGTGTTATTCCTGTAATAATTCATTTATAAAAATGTACACCAATGCATTTGTTCCATAAAGAAATCAAAACTAGTTGTAATTTTTTTTAAAGAAATTGAAAAAACTACAGAAAATTATTTTAAAATGACTTCAGCATGCTCTGGTGTTTTTTCTCTAATTGCCCTGTCCTGCGTTTTGAGGTCCACACAAGAAGGGTTTATGCATTCAGAGATGATAACAAAGGAGCTTCCCTTTAGGCCGAGCATGAGGACAATGACATGTCACCCTTGTACACACACATCAGAGAAAGTGATGGGAGTGGGGCCTTCCCAGACTGCCATAATGACCCTGCACTTTCCGCTCATGCATGCACTGAGATATGTCTGCCTTTGTACCTTTGGTCTATTATCTCTCTCCGTCTAGGCCTCCAGCTATCCAGATGAGCCGGGGAGTTGAGGTTGTGTGCAGCCACAGATCTAGTGCTGTCTGATGGGGGGAAAGAGGGTTCAAACAACCCGAGCCTGTGAATTATAGAGTAAAGCTAGCACAGAGTGTTGTGTAAATTAGCCTGGTTACATATGCACAGGCTACCTCATGCCCAGAGGTCGTGCACCAACTTAAAGACAATCGCGTCATCACTCAGATGTTCTGTGCTTGTGCTCGGAAAACTGAAATAAAACTGAAAAATAACCAAAGAGAACATGCTATTCATGTATATTTTCATGTATATATTTTTATACCAATGTAGCCAAAATTCTCCAACACCCTCTATGTCCAGATTTTTGTTCTTTTCATTTTTCATCTATCTGCCTGCACCTCGTCAGACCCAGGTTCACCTTTATAACTAAATAAGAGGGAATGGCTGCCTCCTCCTGACACATTATTATTGATCCTTTACAACGTGCTGTCAGAGACAGAGCTGCCAAATTGCAGGGTTGGTCTTAGCATGTTGTCCATCTATTCAGGAGCTGGGAGCTGTGAGGCAGGTCACCAGCTGACCAGTCAAACATCTATCTTAAAGGGCATTTCAATTCTGACAGTGACAGCATTAGAGAAGAGAAGTCTTGATAAGAAATAAACAAGTCTGTCTGTCAAGACTTGTGGGTGTGGATTCTTGTCTGCCTCAACAACACATCATTTTTATCTTTGAAAAAATATATATGTACAATTTTCTGTGAAAATGATTGAGTCCAGTAGTTTTTAAATGTCAGCAGTGAGCACAAAAAGTTTAACCATAATCATATTTAGTCCAGTTAAGAAAACAATTTGAATCAAAGGACTCTCAGGCCTAAAATGCAAACAAACTGTGTATCAGCGTCGTTACTCAAAGAATAGATTGACATTTATTCTTATTCAGTTTCTTATAGAAAGTTCTATGAGATCAATGTCACTCTCAAGTATGAAGCTTTGGTCAAAGCATTTGACCAGAACCTGACATAAAAATAACTTAAATAATGCTGGAATGTTCACAAAACTGCCAACTAACATTTGTCGTCCGTAAAATATTTTTTTTTTTAGCTGGAAATCTGGACTGAGTGGGTGATCTATGAACAAGCTGTGAATCAATTAATCTCACTGTGCCTCTGTTTCCAGGTCTTATGCAACGTTAGACAATGTCGTGGCTTAAGCTTCATATTTAAGACACAACTGTAAAGGTGGTATTGATCTACTCATGTAACAGCAGCAAGAAAGTGAATAAGTATTTAACGAAAATGTTGAAGGTGCATTAGTTACAGAAATAGTCAAACAGATGAAGATAAAATATGTCAGCTGCAACTCACTTCTTGTCCTGTAAGTAGATAATCTTACTGTCCATCAAGACTGTTGGTCCTCCTCCCCTCCCCTTGCTTTGGCTTTCTTCTCCCTGTCCTCCTTTGTGCCTTCACTTTGCACCGTCCAAAGTCATTTATATACGTATAGTAGGCTACATTATTGTACGTTTCTTTCAAAATAAGTCTTTAAATGCCTTTAGGAATCCTTTTAAACAAAGACATGGATTTCAACTAATAAAATGAATAATATCATCTGTTGTCCTAACAGGTGTCAAGTTGTGGTGTGATGTAATCCTGCTTAATAACGACAACTATCAATGCCAGAAGAACTGTATGTCTATTATATTAATAGCGATTGTAGCTCAGCACCTTGCAATAAGGTCAAACTAATGTTCCTGAATCGTGACCTTTCCTGACCTTTTGTTTATGAGAGGGACGCATCAGAAAATGAGCTGCCTGTGTTGTCTGCCCAAGCAGAACCTGCTGAACCTGTGAACCCACAGATGTTGAAATGCAGATCTGAGGTCTGCTGAGGAGTGATGACAGCTGTCACAGCTCTGTGATGAAGTCAAACAAAAGAGAGGGAAGAGAAAAAAAAGAGAAGAAGCAGCAACTTCAACATTTTTGTGCTGAAGACACAAGAGGATTTTTCTTTGGGGGGGGGGGTGTGGGGGGGGTGGTGTTAGTGCACTAAATTCTGCTACTCAGCATAAAATGTGTTGGATTGAGAAATAAATAAAAGCTGTGAGTGACCACTTGAAAGGCTGCTGCGCTGCAGGGGATTCTGTTTCCTTTGTTTAGATGCTAATATGCTGCTGTGATAGCAATATAGAATGAAGGAGTCCTCCTCAGCCTTTGATACACACTATCCCTCTGTATCTTTTTTACTAGCGTGGCACAACAGGCAGAGTATCCCTCTGAGAGTAAATGAGAGCCATGAGCCATTTTTGTTGCAGGCTGACCTGTGGGCACTGAGCAGCCGTTATGGGATGGAGCCGCATATGGATTATATCTAGCATTGCTATCTTCTGCGTTTGTGTACAAAAATAATGATGCTTCAATAATATGGCTTTACTGTATATACAATATAGGACATTTCTCTGGGGGTCAATTGCGTTAGAAGCTCAAAATATCTTTCAAAGTCAGATTCCAAACTTTTCATATTTTCATATTTAATGTTGTGCATAGATTGCTCTCAGAACACTATCTGCTGCACAGGCTCAGACTACCTCATATGTGACCTTGTTGTGTCCTCGGTTTTCTGTGTAAAATGAGCCCCTGTGCCGCACACAGGGTCAATGCATTGGATCACTTTGTAAGACACAATGTTGAGGGTGTGTGGGCAAAGTTAAGTGGGACTTCGAGCAGGAAACAGACAGGAGGGGATCAAAATGAGTGATGGAGAGACAGACTTCGACTGGGAAAAAAAAAAGGAAAACACCAAACTAAGAGCAAAGACCTTCTCAAGTTTCATTTTAATAGCACAGGGCCATTTTTCTCCCTTTACGCTAAGCACAGACCTGGCCATTAGGGCCTCTCTGTAGAATGTGTAAACCTCCTGCTATTAAAACCACAATTTGCACTGTCAGCTCCTATGAGCCAAATCTATGTACACACCACAACCCCTTCCCTTTTTCTGTACGACTCAGACCCCATTTTCCCCTTTTGTAACAACTTTCAAGCCACAATAACCATCATCAGTTAAAGGCAGCAGGTCCATTACACTTACTATGTTCACACAGCCCTGCATTAAGCTAATATTATCTATTCCCAGAGTGGCCCAGCCCTTCACACACCCCATCAATTATTAATCTCCCTGCTCACAGCTAATGTTTGGTCTAAATAATTTAAACCTATCTTCATTTATCAATAAACATAAATGTTAAACAAAGAATGCTGGTGAGCATGAATTACATTGTAAAAAACTTTACGAGATTATTTGGATGCAAGGTGAATTATAGATGTGATATTCACTGCTGATGTTTCAAAGGAAGGACAGAGGATGGTATTAGTGGTAGTAGAGGGGAGAGAGAGGGGAAGCATACTCACAACAGTCATTTTGTTTATTGTCAATACTGTGAGCACTTATGCAGTCAAAGGGAAAACACCATTTTCATCTAACTTGTTCAAAATGTAACTTGATTTTCATCTTCTCCTTTTTTAGTCAATGGATTCTTTTAGGCAAATCAGAATCTGTGTCCCAGATATTTGCTGCTGTTGAAAGCTCTTACATATTAGTCCAGATCTCCCTAGGGTGCCATTACTGGTCAATACCCCTGCAGTGAGAACAAAATGAATCCGCGCCTCTGAGATGTCCAACCTGTTAAAGGGAGAAATGAGCAGACATAAACACAACCTCTCTGTTGAGCTTTGCTCTGAAAGAGGGGCCTTCCACCGCCTTTTGACTAATGAGGGAAAACAGGCAAATGCCTCAGTTCTCCCTAAGCTAACACATTTGGATATTATGGATGACCTACAGAGGCAGGAATAATACAAGCCCTAAAGGGTGTGATGGAGCTCAGCCGAGGACTGGCTCCCTGGCAGAAAGATGTCACCCAAGAAGTCCATGCAACCTTCACTGTTGGATTCTGTGAATTCCTCGCCATCGTACCGTGCAGCAGAGAGGATGGCTTGGAAGATAAGAAGGAATAAATACTGCTTTTACATATATATTGGTGTGGAATTTATGTTCAACAAAGAAAGACTGGTCTGGATTTACATGTGCTTTGGAGGAATGTCGATAGAGTGGGTGGGATTGGTTCACCTCCAAAATACCCAAGACTCTCATATTCAATCCACCTGTTATTATTCAGCCAGTCTGAAGTCACAGATTACATTTCACAGAGCACGTGGAATGACAGTCTGCAATCACAGAGATAGGAGAAAGAGCAGCGATACATTTATAGTGACACCCAGGGGTATATTTCTCCATGTGATTTCAGATCACTCACTGACATTCTCCTTCCATCCTCCTGGTCCAAATTTGATGCCCCCTTGCACAGTACCTCACCATGCCACCTAAATCCCCACTCACCCCACCTCCACGTCGCTGTCTCCTGTGTTGGGTAAACAAGGCGGAACCCTCGTCAGCGTGGTTAAGCTGGCGGCTCGTGACAGAATGCTGAATGAGTGATTTAAGGTTTCAAGTGAGCAGCTTTCACAGTTAATTAACCTGCTGATGGCTGTGCATGTGTGGAGAGGAGCGAGCGATTCAGGGAAGAAAACCATCTTCAGTTGCTTCGCCATTTCAAGTCAAGACAGCCGCACACATTAGTGTGACACTGGGGCTAAAGTCTCTGGGCAGAGTGATCACTCATTTGTTTCTCTGGAAGCCGTTGGTTCAGCAGGTTTGTCCTCGTCTTCTCTCCTAACCTTCAAACATAAGAAAAGGCTCTGAGCAAGAACACAGTTGTTAAAGTTGTTAAAGGTCTGATTAAAAGAGAAATAAAGATGTTAAAAGTATACGTGTACAACATTTGTACAGACCAGTGCATATACACCCGTGCAATTAAATGCAATCCAATACAGCAGCTCTGCCATGAATTCTACTTTTGCAAAGTTAGAATTTCTGGGTATTTATTAATTTTGTATTTATTATTGAGGTCAAAATGGGTGGTGGACTCATACTTGTATAGTGTATAGTATACGCTTTGCAAGAAGAGGTTTTTCTAATGATTTGGCCACCATATTTAAAATTGATGAGGGGGTCTACTTAATGCTGTGCCTGATCGGAGTATTTACACATGATCTCACTGTTTTTTCACATTTAAGTCTGAACACGCAAACCAGAAAAAAATGCCCAAAGTTTACATCAGTGATTATAAAATCCTTCAGCCAATCTATCAAGTCTTGCTGCCATTGGGATGGCTAAATACCACCAAATGCTTCACTGCTGTGAAATTCTCAGGAAGTTGGCTGCTAAGCTGCATTTAAATATGAGCTAATCACTCCCGCTGTAAATTTCCAAAACACTTGCCATTCACACTGGGAGGTCAGGGACTTTGGGGTTAGATGTGTGCCTGATTTGCTCTAGGCTGTTGCGACTGGGGAACAAAACACACACAGACAGTCATAATTTGAATGAGAAACATTAACAGTCATCAATGTTCTCGTGCTCTCACCAGGTTTCTTCAGAAACTTGATCTCTGGTGTGCTGAAAGCTGGGTCTTCACCTGTTAGCAGAACACCCACCAGTGAGTGGGGTCACTGTGTGTTTTTCTCTGGTTTGCCACCCAGGCAGGAATGCATGGCAATGGGAGGATAGTGTGTGTGATTCATGCCCTGATAATTACAGTGTGTGTTCTCTCATTTTTAGCAGCTGACTATTCAAACAGATGCTGTGAAGATATGCTCTGACAGGGATTTGTGTTTTTGCTAAGATACTACTGCACTCTACAATTTAACTGAAGCGTAAATTTTAAGCTGGATCATCTAATTGCATTTTATAAAACAATACTTGTAAAGATAATATTTATTTCCATCAACAAGCCATTTTAAATTTTGCTATAACCAATTAATCTAAGTTTAAAAGGGTATCACAGCCTCTAATTTACATAAACGGTGTAATTGTCCTCCTAGATGGTGCTCACACATATTCATCTGCATGGCAGTAATGTAAAATCTTGGCTAATTTACATCATCCTTGAGGCAGTGCAGCAAAACAATTTCCTAGTGACGGCAAAGCATTGACAAAACCAAATAAGAACATGTAAGTCATTATTGACTCTTAGCCTTTTTAACTACTCTCCAAAGGACACTATAATTGTCTATCCATGTATATGAGTAGCTTCAGGTTGTTTCAGATTGCTCTTTGATGAGTACATGCATGTTGTTTCTCTAAATTGTACAATCATAATTTGTTGATATGGCGTGTAGGGTAATCAGCAGAGCCTTTTTGGATTTCCTTAAGGATTTTTTAAATAGCATATTTCTTTTCTGTGCTCTAACAAAGGGAATATCAGTTGGAAATCGACCAGGAGATGCAACACAGTATCAAACATACATCCAGATAAATAGTTTAATACAACAAGTACTACTTTCGGTGTACCTCTACTGTATAAAGCTAGCATGCATTTATTAGGTTCTTTAATGACGATAACATATTTTATTTATTATGATATAATGTGCTGATGATGTTGTCAATATGTTTTTGAGCTCTTTATGAAAATCAGGACATATACAAAAAAACTAAACACTTGTAATTGTAATTTCTAAACTCAGAATAACACACTTCTCAAAGTCCTGAAATGTTGTGTGAATTATATGTGCATGCACACACATATTATGACTTTTTTCTAAAGGGAAATGGGAATGTGAAATAAAATGCTGCACCACTGATCTATGGGACTCAATGATGCAGCCCTCTCCCAAGGCACTCTGGGATGCATTTAGGACATGCATGGAGAAAACAATGGTGGGTATAGTACCAGAAAAGATAAATCTATCTCATTAATCCTGTATTCTCCTAGGCTGGGAGGCACATCTCAGGAAACATGCAGAAGCAGTATTGTATGCTAGGATCTCTCACACAGATGGGCAGAGAACAGGAAAGGAAGGGAGGAGGGGCCACAGTGTCAATCTGTGCATCATTAGACAGTGCAGCGATGGCGAGAGGAAGAGAGGGATTACCAAGATGTGGCTTTCACAACAAAATGATCAATGATGTCTTTGTCTTGTCATATAAAACATGATTTATGCCTTTTTCTTTGAAGCCATGCTTTGGAATTCATTTAGATAAAACTGAAGTATGCAGAAGCTGTGCAATCAAAACAAAAATAAAATGTAAACAAGTAATATATAGGTAAGGGATGGATAGTTTAATGTATTAATTTATGCTAACATTCATGCATTTGTTTTAATTATTCATTCTAAAGTTTAACCATAGTATTTATTGATAAGCCAGAGATCTCCCTGTCAGTGGTTTTTCAGCCCACAATTCCCTTGTACCCTTATTCCACTGCATGTTCAAATTACCACCAGTAAATTCGATTGATTTCAGTCAAAAATGACATTGATTTTTGCCCATCTGAAATGGCCAGGGAGTCCATAAAACAGATAAAGAGGTCATAACCATTTTACCAGCCTGTAGAATCTCACAGAAAGATTTAAAGGGTCATGAAAGTCTGAAGGTTAAAAATGAAGCATCCAGCAAAAGGCTGACGAAATAGAACAAGAGAGCTGAATTACAAAAAGCCCAGTCAATAAATCACAAAGTGTCAATGGCTCAAAGCTTTAAAACCAGATGTTTAGAGAAAAATGTCTTATGTGTAGATCAGAATTGACTTAATATCAAGAGCATAATGTCTTATTTCAAATAAGCGTGGACACATTTATCCATCCATACATTAGGTGGACCACGTATCCAGCTTGGACAGAATCACTTCCCTTAATTGCGATAACACAAAAAACACAAATGGAAGTAGTCTTACTGGGCTGAAACCTAAGTTGATTGCAAATTCAATTAGGCAAATTCCTTTGCTAATTGCAGAGGTTGGTTGATATCTGATATACCTGGAGCTAGGAGATTTTTCTATGGATAAGGGATCTAAATAAAAAGCCTTTGCTTTAAAAAGCAGTGTGTCATTTGAATAGCTGTACTGTGCAGTTATGTGTGTATTTCCTTTTGAATGTGAATTCTTGTGTATTTTGAATGTGTATTCACTCTATGACATATTGTAACTCAGTTTGGTGATTTGAGACGTTCTTGAGGAAGGTTGTGGATATTGTTAGGGTCGATATTATCATCACTATCACTGAGCGTCATTTAAGAGTGTCTACAGCTGAGCTTACTGCGTTAGTTCAGGCCAATTCAACAGTGGCTAGTTATAGAGCAGGAAATGCTACTGATTCACATCCCATCCAACTGTGCTGAGCATATAGGGTTCAAACTTCCATGTTTTTCATTTCTTTTCTTGAGCACATTGCTAACTTTTTTATTTTAGTCTGTGGGTGAATGTGTTTGAGTTCAGTGTGTCGATAGCCTGGAGTGCCTCTGTTGTTGACAGGTAAAACACTATTACTAATTTATTCCTCATCTTTTCCTAGTCTAGCCGTAGCTGAGAAGGCTGTGTCTAGGGGGCCAAACTAGATTTCCGTCCTGTCAACCTTTTATTCCAGCTGTCAGAATGGTGATAGATGTACTAGTACTTTTATGCCCTTCCTGTCGTCTTCAGCCGCATTGGCCATGACAGGTTGCATGGAGGAAATAGCTGGAGTGCACATTTCAAGGACCCCCCATATTTTCATACTATAGCTGTTCTTCATGTGAGGTGGTGGGATTAAGGAAGTAAGCACCTATTTCTTGTCCTCTTCCTCCTGAGACATCATTTACTCCTGTAAAGAAGAAGGAGAGAAAAAGTTTGTTGGGTGGAGGGGAATTTGACAGTAAAGTGACCTTTAAGGTCAGATCATGAAAACACCTGTTGTAAAGAAAGTTGAGATGTTAAAATCTTGTCTGGAAAACAGAAAACCAAAGTACAAAACTTTACTCAACAGCATTCTTATAAAACCTCCCAGATCAGTAAATGATGGGTGGTGTTTTGGTGAGAATGTTGAGTTCTTTTTGACAATCCTCAAGATCACCCAGATGCTTCGGGAAGTAGCCTGTGACCTTCTTAAATGTGTGAAATCTAATCCCATGTCAAATTTGTTCAATGCAAAATGGAAACTAAAATGTGTATTTATCACTTCCACGTTACTATTGCTTGCAGATATGCAGTCATATACATATACAGTATCTGTCTTTTTCAGCGCTGATTTTAAAACTATGACCATTTCACTCAGATGTAGATGTTCAGCTCAGCCAAATCCACATAATGACATCAGATTATACCTCTCAAAACCATGAAAATAAATATGTCTTTCTGCAGCCTTGGCTTTGAGGTTTGTGAGGTTGGAGAGCAGCTGCTTTTTGGACATGCATGAAAGGTTTTGTCTTTATTTCGCTGATTTATCTGGAAGTAGTGAGACTTCCTCTCTGTAAACCACTGCAGCTTTAATGATAGATTTGTAGAACACAGAGAAGACAGCCCAGCTGGACTCATGGAAACACTGTTACAGTCCCATGTGGTGAGCTTTGAAACAGAGTTCTAATTTTAAGATAGATTAGCATCACAAGATGAGCTTCAAATAAAAACCCTTTGAATGCATTTGATCTTTGCAGCCAGTGTCTTTCAATACATGTACCCAGTATCTAAGTGATCCAATTAACTAAGTAAACTTAAGGAAGTGCTGTGGCCAAGAACAACTTTGAACAAACTAATATAGATTATTATTATTATTATAAGTATCTTTGTACTGTTATGTAAAATATATTGTATCTCTTTGTTTGAAACCATGCATTAAACTTAATTTACCTTTTAGAACACCTGTGTGAAACACATCAACTAAACCAAACAACAACAAATAAACAGAAATTAACATGTTTTTACATAGATATCAGTGTTTTACTTACATTACTTCAATAGTACACAAAGTCTAGATATATCAGTTATCAACGAGGTGCAAAAAACCCCTTGTTACATTGTTTCTTTAAAAAGGTAAAAAAAAACAACAACAACAACAAGGCATTCATTTTAGGATGTGTGGTGGAAAATATTTGGGTACTTTTACTCAGGCTATTGGTATTTTAGTTTTAAGTTTGTACTGCACAACATTGCAGAAGCACAATACTAAGTAAAATATGATGCCTTCTTTATATGATACTGCTCTAACGTATGTAAAAAAGGTTAAATACAATCCCACCTCACCCAGCTCCATTAGAATGCTGTTTACACCATCCTTAGCCAATAATATGATATATGTAATGCTACAGTTCCTTGTTATGTGTGCTTACTATTATTATATGTGCTTATTCTGTGTGTCTATACCCGAAGTACATTTTGTATTTTTTCCATAGTAATATTACTACTTTATATTGAGTAAAGCTTTAGAGTATTTGAAAACTTAACAAGATTATATTAACATGACGTCTCAGATTAACTATTACTCCACAGAACTTTAAATGACATGCATGTGTACTTTCAAACTTATGTTGAATATTCCTTGCATGTAAAATATAGAGATGGATGAAATAACAGGAGCTCATTTGTTGCCTGTGATGTGTCCACTGGCACAAATGAGCACTGGCTGAGGGGTGGAGTCCATGTCTCTCCCTTTCTGTCAGCCAGTAAAAAACCCTGCACAAGGGAACTTTAGAACGAGCCTTTGTTTTGGTCGACTCTCCTCCTCTAGCTCTCCTGTCATCCTTTGATCACATCAGGCTTCTCGCTCGCTTCCTCACTCGCTACCTACCTTCATGGTGTATGAAGGGAAAGGAGACGATTTCAGGACTGTGTCGGGAGACAGACAAAAGTATCCCATTCACCTCATCCTCTTCCCCCTCCAGGGCCATTCCAACCCTCTCATACCAGCCCCCATCTTCTCTATCCTCAGTCAGGTGATAGGAGATGAGAAAAAAACTCTTGGTTTTCACTAGATACAAGGACAAACTTCTTCAACAAGAGCCCATATGAGCCCCCTCTGCATGCACTGTTGGTGCTGTTAGTGACAAACCAAGGCTGGGGGTCAGCACCTGTGGATATTACACTATGCAGCTGCAGAAGGATGTCAAAATATCCCAATTCTCTGCAAATCAGTTTTAATTCTTCAAAATTAACTCTGTGGTCTTTCTTTAATTTCTTGTTTTCATTTTAGGCAATGTATTGATTTTTGTATATACCTTGGTCGTGGCCATACGTGTCTCCAACTGTGTCTTCCAGCAGGCTCGCTGTAACACCTCAGTCCAAACACAGGAAATGTCAGTCCTGTGTACTGTGCATGTGCTGCTGCTCCCCAGCTTTAAAGGCCCCAAACTCTGTCAATAATATTGATGTAATCCACAGGCATTTTTGAGTGATCCTGCTGTCGCGGGGACATAATGACAGGCAGCGGAGACCTGATTGGATCTGCACTACGGTGAGGTCGGCCGGCACACAGCCAACACAGCCAGGCATTGATAAAGTGTCACAGACTTCAGTGCTTTGATTAGCCCTTCGACTAATGCCATGCTAAGCAGAAACATTACTCTGCCCCCGCTAGCTATACAGCTAGAGGAGGGGAGGGCCAGCTGAGGGAAAGGGAGAAAATATACTCTACAGGGAAATTAACCAATGTGGATGAAATGGTGTAGCAAGGAAATTCTTGGATAAATTAACAACGCAATTACATTACATGACACACTGCAAGATGGATGAGGAAAACTTGGCTGGTATTATGTTCTGTTTTCCAAATTGCAATTTATTTGAGGGCTCTAATGGATGCTGTATTAAAACATCTTGGGCTGCGGTCAGATTTCATTGTGTGTCACCCAGACGTGATTGATGACCCTCTCTTCCACGCCCCCTCAACCCCCCCCCCCCCCCCCCCCCCCCCCCCCCCCCCATTCACCCATGTCCTCTCTTGCAACCCTTTACTTCACCCTTCTACTTTCCCCTCCATGCTGCATTCACTGCACATTTACTAGGGTTTTTAAACATTAGCAGCATTTATATGGATCCAGGGGTAGGCCATTGATTTTCTTATCACTTAATTTCTTTGCTTGCTCCTGCAACGAGATGATAAATTAGGTGCTAGTTGTGTACTGAGAGCTATGGTCAGTCTTTTCTCTTGAGCTTCCCCTTTCTCTCACATCGTGGTAAAATTCTATCAATAACGCCATTTTCGTGGAATCCCAGTCTCTCATCCCCCTCTGATCTTCTTTTCCCTTTTCACATGCTTTTGTTCCAGTTGCAATGATAGCACCAGCTTTTTTTTTTAAATGAAAATATAATCTAAAGTATTTTTATTACTGTAACAAATGCATTTGTGCATAAGGGACATCTGGAAGTCATCCACAGCGAGCTTGCTCAGTTATGGCAATATCATAGTGACTTTATTTTACCATTTATAATCACTCACAGGACAGTGAAAGACCACATGTTGCCTGCTTTGAACTTGGAGAGACAGGGTTTGCCCAGATTAACCCGAACAAACATGAAGCAACCTAATTTTATACACTTTTCCCATTTTAATCATACACCCCCATGTCTTTCTCTCTCACTCAGAGGTGAGTGGAGCGGGAAAGGTTAATAACATTCAGGATAAATCAGCGTGCAGCACATCCCTTGGACGACATCAATGAGTACTCCTCCAATCCATAGGGCCATTTTGTTTTGTTTTGTTTTGGGGTTTTTTCCAGGTTTGTTTCAGATGTGAGCGAACGGATAAATAATAAATGAGCCACACTGACGGGACACATATTTCACTTAGCGGAAATAGCTTTAATGCAGTCGGCCTGTATAACACTCCCAATCACCAGGAAGCTGAGAAGCTACAGGGGAAAAGGATATGCAAACAATATTCAAAGAGTGTTGAACTCAGGTATATATCCAATGTAGATGACCTAGTTTTTCAACAAAACTCCAAAACCAGCTCTTCACCTGCTGTAGCCTATATTCAAAATTATGTTACATAAGGAGATCTGGAGTTCCAATTAAAGATGGGAATCTCTGGAAGACGAATTTGTGATTGGTTGTATTTATGCAAGATGCTTGAAGAAATGCAGAGAAATGGAGATGAAACCCAAGCCAATTCTGATTTAAGAAAACCAACATTGACTTTTTTTTCATTGTATAATTTCTTTTAGACAGCACCTTCCTGTCAAATCATTTCCCATACCACAAAGCTGCACTGCTTATACATTCCCAGCATGTTAATTAAATGATTATTTTTACTTTTTGCTGCGGGTATAATAGGAAAGTACTTCACATGCAGCCCCGTGAATTTCCACTTTATGGACTTTGATTTCTGGTATGCAAAATGTCCGAGACGTAACTGCAAAATCTTACTTCATTTTGCTATTTATTTACATATTCCCAACAGAAGTATTTCTTTGTGGTTTTGGGGAAATTCAGCGTGACTTTCCCTTTTCCCAAGTCCTGATGGTTAAAAACAAAAGTGAGCCTGAAGTTTCTTTTGGCCATCGCATGGCTTTTAGAGGGTCTGTCTAAACAAAGTTTGGGGTTTGTAAATAGCGAAGGTTATCTGGCCATCGAGGCCTCCAGATGGTGGCTGAGCCAGACCACCTGCTATGGAAATGCCTTTGCAGCGAGAGCTGGGTGGAAATATTCAAGCCCTGATTTTCACTCTCAGTGTGTCACTCCAGTACATACACACACATCTTTATGGTTAACATGGTCAAATCAAGGAGGAGAAACTCTCTATTTTCCTTTGAGCGCTGCTCTCACCTCCCTCTCCACCTATCTCCTCCATTTTGACCCCCATCATTCTCCACAGACTTTATGCTCAGAACAAAACAGCTGGACAGGGGAGGGCTTTCCTGCAGGTCCAGACCTATTATGTAAAAAGATGACACATCTTTTGAAGAAACTGGGCAAATGGGAGAAAAGGCGGTTTTGAAAGTGAAAACATGAACAAAGGTGTTTTATATGATGGTCGCCAGTGGCACACAAAGACAAGTGGAGGAGGGCAAAAGAAAAATTGCTTACAATACAAACTCTTTGAACGACAGCCTGGAGACCTAAAGAATGAAACATAAACCTTGTTTTTTTGAGCCTGAATTCAGAAGAATGGATTTTGGGTGTGTAGTCTAATAGTTTCTCTGCTACACTCAAGATCCAAGTGAATATATGTTTTCTTTTTTCTTCCTTTTATCTGGTATTGTTAATACTTTATAATCCAGTTAAATACTCCCTGTTTCATAGCCAAACACTCTCTGTGGATGAGTAGAAAATGTTAGCACAGCACAGTTTATTTCTGTATGTCTAAGAGCAAAGTCTGAAGATCTTTAAAGTCTCTCAGATACATAGCCCCTTCTCCATTCTCCACCCAATTGTCTGTTTTGACACTTGACTTTGATCGAAAGAGGCTCAGCATTGTGGTTGAACACATGCCCCCTTCCCCACAACTCTTTAAGAGGTCATGAAAAGCACCACTGTACATCAAAACAACCAACACGCTCCCTGCCACATCATCCAACATGACACATGTGAGACAACACTGACCACAACAATGGTTCAGCCCCTTTGATGGTAAAATGCCTGAGTGTTTATTTACATCGGAAAAGCCTCCACGCCTGTCCCTCACTTGTGTGTGTCCTGGTCTTTGAAGTCATCGGGGCACAGCGGTGATGCAGCGTCCCACCCGGGGAGTGTGAAGAGAGGTGGCCATATTGGCAGCACTTGTTGTTCAAGACACATGGGCAGAATCAGACACAAAGTTTTTGATCAGGGAGGGATTTTGACCTTAATGGCAGTGGAGGATGAGCATGCAGCTGTGCTGTGTGCTGTGTGGTTTTGTAATTGGTCGGATGCAAACTGTAGCGCGGAAACATTTGAATTCAAAGTGTTTTGGATCAGAACCGTCCGTTGCCTGCCCTAAAGATGTGAGGAAATCTACAGTCTTGTTGATTGTATTCTTTATAATAGACAGTGACGGGAAAACATGGATGAAATATGGAGCAACTATAACCATGTACCTCTATGCTTCCTGACACCCATTTTCACATGAACACAACACACACACACACATAAACACACACACTCACACACGCACACGCACAAACCGTATCTGCACACAACCTACACCGACCAACCCACACTTTGTCCCACAGTGTTAATTAAAGCTGAAAGGTTAAAAAAAAAGTGGGAGCCAATAACAAGGCCACATATTACATTTAAGTTGCTTCTCTTCTTTACACCTTCTCAATAATTCATGCTATCAGAGTGTCTACAAGGAAGTGAGGCTTTTCTTCCGCCCAGGAAGCCTCAGACAAGGATCATCTGTCCATCGGACTCATTGTAAGTAAGTAAGTGTGGGCAACAATACATACCAATCCAGCCCCAGCCTCATAAATAAATATGGTGATTGTTAATGGGGTTTAAAATTACTCATCCTCTGCTCCCCAGTCGACTACTAGTGTGACCACTGTGGCATACAAGCGCATGGAGGCTACATGTCCCACCAGATAGAATGTCTGGCACCAGTGTTACCACAAAATAGCCACAATGCCTCCACTTCCATTTTGTCCTTGTCGCCTTTCTTATCCCCAAATGCATCGTCTTCCTCACCTTTTCCTCTCTTTCAAGGTGGATGTTTTATTATGTTTTTTCACACCATTCCTCTAGTTTCAAGCCGGCGTTTATTTCACCAATCGAGAGCAAACAGGTTTTTTTTCTTACTTTTATGTTTGCCTTCATGCAGATCTGCTTTTTATTTTATATGCTCTTGAGTGTTTACTGATTCTTATCAGTGTTTGAATGTCATTACACCTGCAGCAACAAAGGGTATCGCCGTCGAGGTGCATTTTGTTTATCTTCTTTTGAATTGATTTCACTCTGTTCTAGCATATGCATTGGGCAGACTGATAGCCCTACTTGACTTATGCAAAGAAATACTGTTCAGGCATGTAGAGATATAGAATTATACTGCGCCTTTCAAAAATAACCTTGTCTTACAGGTGATGTTATGACTTTTATAGAAATGTTTATATAATTGAAATATAATACAAGTGCAGCCTTCAATTTCCACCCAACTTGTACTTGAAAATATATTTTTCTTCTAATACTGAGAGGGCTCAGAACATGCTCTTTAATAGAAATGTAAACTGTCTGTGGTCCATGTTTATACTGGCATTGATAAACATCATGAATTCAAACAGCATCTGGTCTTAAGGACAGTGTTTGTTTTTTTACTGTATCAAACAGAAGATATTTTTTTCCAGATTTTTTTTTTTGTTCTGTTGCAATAATTCTGCATGTATATTTTAGTTTCTCTTTATATTATATATTTTTTCTTTTAGCAAAACTTTACATGTCTACTGTAGTTTTGAAGTGAAGTTCGTGTCTCAGATTTTTTTCTCCAACATAGAGTGGTGTAGTGTTTCATGCCGCTCCAGTTCGATTGCATGCTTGTATCTCCCCCTCCAGGACAACTTGCATTATGGTCCCATTCAGCAACAGCATTGGGGCTGGAGACGGCAGCAGTTGGAGAGCCACATCGCCATCTCCATGCTGAAATTCTGAAATCTGTCATTCAAATCACCAGAGGAAAAAAAATAATAATATAAAATACCCAACAGCCAGATGATACTCTATTCTGTGACAAAATAGTTCTAAGAGGGACCCAGGCAATTTGCCTGAATTCTGCTATTCCCAGCCCCATTCTTGTCTGTGTTTCCTACTCCCCAGTGCCAGCCTGAGCTGATAACAAGTGAGTGCACTCCCTAGAATGATGGATGGGCTTTAGCCATGGGCTTGTCAGGAGAGGGTGCAGGGCCATATGGAAGTGGCATATGGAAGCTCATAGCAGAAGATGGGGCAAAAGGAGGGGAGTGACAGAGAAATACATTAAAGACACTGCTTTGCTCTTAAAAATGCAAGGTTCATCAGTTTAGTGGGGAATATAAGTCAGTGGCGCTTCCTTCCGTGGGACTGGAGGCAGCCAAACACTGGCAGATGCAAGAGATTGTTCTTTCTTGTTTCTTTCTTCTTCTTTTTTTTAATTCCTCTTTAAGTGATGGCTACAGTAATTGTTTGCAGTTAAAACCACAGAGCTATGGGAAAAACTTGGAAACTAAAGAATTTATTTGAAAAAGAAAAAAATGGTCTCAGCAGAAAATAACTAATATAAAACTTTGGTTTTATTGTGGATTTTTTTTTTTGCGTGGATTCAATGTTGCGTTGTTGTCAGTCACATTTAATTTCCACTTTAATTCAGAGGGATGCCTGCACATAAGTTCACCCATGCAGTCCTGTGAACAAGCATTAATTATGTCTTCAGATCAAGTCATGATCAGTCTATTTTTACCATTGCATCTTTGTCTATGTACATGTGTGCGTGTCTGCGTCCATGTGTACTATCAGGCATGAATATGCGTGTGTCTCTGTCTGTCTGTCTTTCTTAATGCCCTGTGGAGTGTCTGTGGGCCCTGAGGAACTCTGTTTGATTGTTTAAAGCCCTCCTTAATTGGCGCTTTGTCTGTGCACTCCTAAATGAGGCGGGACACCCACGGTGGGGGTTCCCGTGGAGACTGTGGGCCGTTTGACAGCCCCCACGGTGGGGCCTGTCCCACAACCCCTCAAACTGCCAGCCGTATGACAGCGGCCCATGCTGCACCACCCTGGCCAATTAAAACTCAGCTGTCAGGACCAGAAACTATACCAACACTGGGTGACTGAGTGTGACTGTGAGATAGCAGAGAGAGAGAGAGAGAGAGAGAGAGAGAGAGAGAGAGAGAGTGAGAGTGTGTGTGTGTGTGTGTGTGTGTGTGTGTGTGTGTGTGTGTGTGTGTGTCTGGAGGTGTCCTAGTGCTCTTGCAATCATTACTTGATGGATGTACACTTTCTCCTTCTCCTTTGCCTTCTACGTGTATGATTGTGCAGGCTATAGTAATGTTAGTTAACATGGCATTATTGCCCTTGCATGTTTTAAAATATCCACCCCTAGCGAGTGGTGAAAGTGTGTGTTTAGAGGTGAGTGAGTAGAGGCTGTGTGGAAGTGTTCTTTGTGAACTGAAGTGCTCAGCAGACAGGCTGTATTGGGTTACATGCAGACAGATTTGTAATTCAGAGTAATCACTTAGGACAAGCCCTTACACCATTTTATCTGGTCATGACTCTAGGCCAAAGTCAATACTCATAGTATAGTAATGAGTAGGGCCTAACTGAGCACATTTTATTAAAGCTCTGAGGAGTAAATCTGATGCCAACCCGCTTCCCCTTGAAAATATCTCATTCTCTTTCTTTCACACATTTTCTTCTCGTCCTGTTCCTCTGTCTTTTTCTTCTTCTGTGTCTACACCGAAAGTGTCTTTCTGTGGCAGCAGCACCTCAGCCTTGCTTTTGTTGTCTAACAAACCCAAACAAATCCCTTCAAAACCGGATAAGAGGAATAATCTTTACTGTAGGTAGGATCTCGCACAGACCAAGCAGTTCTTTCATAAATCCCAAAGACTCTGCAGTGTCTTTGGTAAAAATCTTGTATTTATGTTTAACATATAAAATCACTGCAAAACAGGAACTGTGTGAGGTGATTATTCTGGAATGACAAAGATGACTTAAACCCTCCCTTTGGCAGGATCCAGATTTGTAATCCGAGATTCCAGCATTGGGCATAGATTCACTTTAATCTCTGCTCTAGGCAAAATACAGTTATTGGAAACTTCTTACCTCATCATAACCATGTTCGAGCATCACATAAAAGCTCACCTCAGCAATATAAAATCCTCAGCATTCTTTTCAACAAAGGGGATCATCTTACCTTATGGTCTCCTTATTGAATCCTCTGCCTCTCTGTGGTAGATATGCTATATGTAGTGAACAATGTAACATTGTTGAGAAGGTGCTCTAGCACTCTACCCTTGGGCTACTCTGTGAAGGAGCATGATTTGATTGACTGACAGTTTCTATGGTGGTAAGTAATAAAGTCAGAGTCAGAAACTATGCAGCTGCATATCCACCTTTCACCTGTTTTGTGTCTGAATAAAAATACGAGATGTTCAGTTTCAGCTTTGCTTGTAGGGTAAAAATGCACCTTTCTCGATAAAAAGTAAAAAAAAAAATAAGTGAACACTGAAAAAGTAGAGCAGCAATAAAACAGACATGACTTTTTACAAAGTTTTCTTTTGCAGCTGAAAGAAATAAAATCTCAAGTGGCCAAGGACTAAGATGACACATAAAAGTGGACCAATCAGAATGTCCACCTGTGCAAAACCTCACCTTTTTTTATTTCCTTTATTAGAGATATTGACACAGATTGTGCTTGACTTCATATGTGGTAACGTAATGACATACACATGGAAAAGTACACACACTCAACTCACAGATGTACTCATCTCATCGTCTGTGTCCTGCATCTGGAAGTTGCTCCATGAAAAGTGGCTTCTTCCTGCTCTCACTGGAAACATTTTCCAACCAGTGGAAGGCTTCTTCTGGGAGCTGGCCCACATCCAGGAACACTCAGGCTTCACAGCTGTCTTACAGCGTTTAAATGCAGCATATGGTACCCAAGTACCATTGTTTCACCACTAAAGACCTTGTTTTTTCATCAAGGAAGAAAGGCCATTTAATGTCAGTTTCACTTGGAGAGAAGAAAGAAGTTCTGAAAATGAAAACTAGGCTGTGAGAAAGAGTGGTGCAGTTTTTGTTAGGTTATTTTCTCAGACCATCACTAATTTTGGCAGTGGTGACATTTTGCTTCTCAGCCTGTGAGTTGGTGAAACAACACCATCTGCGTTCTTTCCTCTAATTAGGGTAATAGCCACAAATATTACTGCAACAGTTCCTCATGACAAGCTGTTACATGCCAATGTGTGAAGACTTTTCTGCGTTTGATAGGCACAAGTTAGCAATTGCACTGATGTAACTGAACAGCAATGTGGCATTTTAATGATATCATGAAATCCTCATATTTATCTCATTTGCAATTGTTCCTATGTAATAAATCACATCTGCGATATTTTACTTGTTGTTTACTTGCACTTTTTCTACATTATGATTGAATTTTGATTTTTCTGTATTTCAGTATTTTAAAGCCAAATCTTGTGAAATGAAAAAGGACAGCACATGTTATCATGTTTTCTAAAAACAATAAGACCTTTGTGCTGCATCCGATGAGAGCAGGACTGCAATTACTGAGCTTCACCTGCTGTGCAACACGCTTCACATTACCTCAAAAACAATATCATATTCATCATCAAAACCTGACAAAACATTTCAGTTTAGGACACAGGATCCATCGCATATCTTCTCCTTCTACTTATTTCATTTTCTTTTGGACCATTTGAACCCAAAATCTGACATTAACAAATGGAAGTTAATTTGCCTCTCCCAGAACGCGCTATAATCAGTCTAAAGGTTAATGTTTCTGCTAATTTATAAATGCAGGATTGCTGTCAGCATGAGGGGGAAATGGTTTTGAAAGGCCTGACATTGTAAATTAAGCCTGTCAGATCGTCTCTCCGTGCCTGCGGATCAGAAGATGCCGCAATCTATGATGTCAGACAGACAGGCAAACAGCCCTGGGGGACAGACATTCATGCTCCCTCTCTTCCAAACACCGGAACACCAGGAATTATGTGGCTATGGAAAGGTAGCTGGGCACATAAGCACAAAGGCGGGGGGGTCTCACCTTTAGGGCCTGTGCTCAGTGGTCAAAGCTGCATGTGATGTTGATGGCTGATGAGATTCTAGCTAATTTAGGTACACTCACAGGAGAAGATAATTGAAATGAAGATGCCATGCGTTGCCCAGGCAGTGCATTGTGGGAGCACTGCAGACAGACTCTTACACCATGTGTCTGTGATTAAATATTCACTGTATTTCTAATTTTCCCTTTGGTTTATTTTACCACTTCCATACAAAAAGGAAAATAAGCTCAATCTCTTGGCATTTGTACAAGATTAAATGGATGGTTAAAGTTAGTATTTAATAGCATGTGTGGTGTAGAGGTCTACTTCTGTGTTTTCAGACATGGTCAGTAATTTAGGATTAACTGAAACCGGGTATTTATGAAGTCCTGAGTATGTTTTACTAGTTTACTAGTGATTTACTAAATGTTGTTACACCCAATAAAACTGTAGATAAACATGGCTTTGTATATTAAAACTTTTGTTCATGTAAGGCATTGCCCAACCAAAATATTCAACTATACAGGAAGCTTTAATATTAAAAGGTTCATCACAACTGTCATATTGTTTTGGCAGGTAGCTGTATTTTAGAGTTAAAAAGCATTTCTTTTGTAAATGTGCATATTATTTTGGTTTATTAATACAAGCATAAATAGTTCATAGTATTCTTGCAGTAGTCAGAAGAAACTTGCAGCATTACTATTTGATGTATCAGTTAGCCTGAAGTTATTAGCATGAAGTTTTCTGTTTTTTAACATTGTGCCATTTTGTAAAATGAAAGTCTATATCCTACTCTAAACAGTATTCCAATGAGGTACTAACTTTAAATCCACAATAACAACAAAAAAAAAAACAAGTTAACAAACTAATGTAAATCTGATGTAAATTTTAAGTAACAGCTAAGAACTACTGTATAGTATCATGTGGCCACTTATATTTTATCCAAAACACTTGTTGTACAATGTCGGTTCTCATTCACCTATTCACACTCACACACTGATGGCAGTGGCTCACTTGACCAGGAATCGAACCACAGACCCTGTGGTCCATAGACAAGTGCCTGTAGGAGCAAGCTGTGAAAATATTAAGTTATCAAACTGGATAACTGGAACTGCCATTTTTGCTAAATGATTTTTTTTCTCCTAGTTTATAATAGTTTGTCTTTGCTGAATTTTATAGACATTAAAGCTGGCTTGTTAACGGCTCCATTTGTACCTAATGTTACGGAGCCTTTTAGGATGAAAAGAATTAGAGCCACATACTGAAGTCTATAAGTCAGTCAGACACTGGGGGGTTGTTAGAGGAGTTTGGGAAAACAGCCAAGCTCTGACAGGCCCCAATCTAGTCCTGCTGGTGAGATGATGAGGCCACGAAGTGAGATAAAATGTAAAATTATGTCAAAGCTGCGGTAGAAATTACCAAAATGAAAAAATTTGATCTGGGCAAATTTCTTTCTCAGTTGGAGGAAATAGTAACTGACAGATTAAACATCTTGTACTGTAATCTGTATAAAGCTTAAAATATGTGTCAGCTGCAGGTTAAATTTCCTCCCTCTCTCTGCACAAAACTGCAGATCCAGAAAAGCCTGAGATGACTGGACTCTTGTTGGTGAAGTATTTATAGTAGCTGCATGTGTGCATGTGTATATGTGTGTTTGCAGGAAGGTTCACCCTCTTCTCTACACAGACCATCATTACTGCAGCCTTTCAGGACCTAATATAATGAAAGCTTCACAACCTTGCACCAACAAACCGTATGGTAGGCTCTTCTCTTCTCTGTGTCCTATTGGAAAGAGGTGAGAGTTGAAACAATATCAGTAGTGTAAAAAGTACCACATTTATTGGCGAGCTCCTCGTTTAAAAGTAGACCAGCAGCTTTTAGGCAAGTGCAATTGCCATGTAATACTGTTTACTGAAGACCATCTTGCATATGCAGCAAAGTTGGCTCAACTTAATGATAATCAGGTCAATTTTCTGTCTGGATTTTGTTGCAGTTTGCTTCAAACATCCAGTTGTGCCAGCATGTCTAAAAAGTAGGAGCAGAAGATTATTTTTAAAAGGGACAAACATTGCTGTGCTGTGTGAATAGGTGCAACTCCCTGGGGTTTCCATTGTTCTTGTACTATATTTTAGCCGTTCAGGCTGTAACTTTCACACTTCTCTGGTATGGTTCAGAGACAGAACATTGTGCAGGTGTGTTGGCTTGTTAGCAGAACCATCCATAATGGTAATCAAGGTAGTCATATTCAAGGCTCACTTTAAGCAACATGTGCATGTTAGCATCAGAAATCTATCCAATTTAGCCGCTATTCTTTGCTAGTTTAATTGCTTGTTTAGAACTTCTTCTTCCCATTTCCTGGAGCTTTTAAATGAATGGTTTTGTCTTTGAATTGACATTCAACACTGTCTGGATGTCATTGTGCTGTGATGACTACATGCTGGGACTCCGGGGCCCTGCCAAAAGGGCCCAAGGTGTTTCATGAGGATGACTTACAGCTGCTCCGATCACTGACACATTCATACACACAAAGACACAGAAACACAAATTTACACAATTGCATCTGGCATGTATGCACACACAAAGGGGGTTACAGGACGTGCTACATAACTGCAACATCCCAGGCTTAAGACCTTTATTGTATGTCATACCACCTTTCTATGTTTCCTGTTTGCCTCTTCACTGCTAATTACTATCAAATAAAGGCTTAAAAAAATATGGTACTCTAATTTATTTTTTTATGGTAAGTGCCACTTTTTTCTTACAAATAGAATAATTCTGAGGTTTCAGAATGTAATCATCACCACCTGAAACAACAGGAGGGATGTAAAGTGGCAAACTCCAGGACTAATGGCATACTCGGTTAATAAATCACTCTCCACACACACACACACACACACACACACACCTGCTCACTCCTTTACTCACTGCTCCACAGCCCCACCCAGTGTAGAACAAGAAGTGCATGACGGTGCTCTCTTGGACATGAGGATTTAATAGGTGACCCTGGGCTGCATGCTGGGTCCCCTGCTGCTTGGGCTCATCCAGCCGTAAAATGAGGCAAAGGCAGGACCAGGCCAGTAATGAGAACTGGCATTTTGCACAGGATAACCTCGGGAAAATCACTTCTATAAATACCTTCTATAAATAAAAGTGTACCTGGGCCCAGGACTGCGTAAGGGGCTTTCTTTGAAAAGGTCATCCATTGCCCCGACTCCGCCACAACTCACAAGGTTCTCGTTTTCCTCCACTCCCATACCTCTCTGTTTGAGTCCTATGCTTCTCTGTCTTTTTTTTTCTTATTTCATAAGCCTTTGTGTTTTGACTGCAGTAAATATGGCGTGTTATCATTCATGTCATGTAACCCTTGGAGGGCTATTTTATCCCACTCATACTCTAGGTATCCGCTGTTATAATGACACTGTGTATCTTTGACCTTGTTCGGCCCGAGCATACATCCTGGAGTGAAAGCAAAATATATGTCAGAAAGATACAAGACACAACATGTGAAACTAAAGAAACTCAATAAAGTAGCCTAAATATGTTTGAGGAGGAACACGCTATGGGGTTGGACACATTAACTCTATCTTAATTTCCTCCCTCAACCAAGAATGTGTGAGTTTATGTGTGTGTGTGTTTGATTTATCAGTGCCACGTGTAATGTGTCACAATTTAACCAAGTGTCACCCAAGACTTGGGTCTTGCATCTGCTAGGGCCTTCTTGTGTGTGCATTTTAAAATCTTGTCCAAAATTAAAACAGTATTTGAATCCTAAATAGGCACACAATGGAAGGTTCAGTCAACAACCAGGTATTTGAGGTCTTACAGAAACTCAAGTAATCAAACACGAATGGATGTGGCTCTGTTGTGGTCAGCTGGTATGATGGCTAGTGGCATGTGTGTGCGTCTGTTTTTTACAGAGGAAAGAAGACAAAAGAAAGTCATGGCTGGGATTAACTTTGTATTTGTTTTACAGTTTAAGATGGAGAAGAGTTAGTCTCAAATGAGGCTGGTGGAAGCTACTGCTACAGGTACATCCGGTTGGTGGCACCTCCCAGTCGGCTGGCTCTTATTGGTTGTTGCTGGTATCAGTGTTGAGTTGATGATTCTTTTTGCACTAGAGGATTTGTGTTTCTGCATTTTTTGCTTCTGTTCACTGAACATGTATCCAATGTTTTGACAATTTTAAGAAAGGGATCGGGTTTTCTTTCATGTTCCTCAACGAACAATTGAGCATCCAATTGATATAGCTGAAAAATAAAGAATAGAAAAACGAAGCCTGTTTTTCATACAGCATAAAATGATGTTAGAGACAGTATACAGAAATCTGTTTTAGTGCAGATGAGACCGAAAATGAAACGGCAGTGTGACAGGTGTGACCGTTGCATAAATCTACTAAATGATCTGACAGATTAAATAAAAGGGCCTTAATTCATACCTCATCTCCTCCCTCTTTCTCTGTGGGAGCCTTCATCACGCTGAAGAAGCCAAAGACTCTATCACTGCAGACCAGGCCACTACTTAAACTTCGCTTATCCCCCATTTTACTGCCTTTGGCCAATTTAAACTGATTAGCTTTGACCCTACTAAGACTGACTGACCTCCCAATGCATCCAATACCACTTATTGATCAATATTCATATTGAACAGTGTCATGCATTGCCGGATGAAGGGCAAATGTTTCTATTGATTTGACCAGATTAGAGAAGATGAAAGGTTGCTTAATCAGTTTAGATGCAACCTGCCAATGGGATATGACAACAAGCTACATGGGGATTTCCAGCCAAGATTAGATTTGATGAGTCTTAACGGTGGAACTGATTTACCTGTAGGACTGTTCCAATCAGCAGCTAATGAAGTATCAACCTATATAACTGCAGTTAAGGTTACCCTTTATATGCATGAGGTTGTACTTGTCAATTTACCAGACCAGGCCTGGCAATAGATCTAATGCTGGTGGATTTATAAGTTACAACTATGTTTTGATGCTGGTAAAAGAAGCCAGTGCAGTGAAATATTTATTTTAATGTGATTCTGGCATCTGGTTGTCAGTTCAGTTCCTCCTTCTCACTGTCCACATGTTGAAATTTCCTTGAGCAAAACGCCAACCTCCAGTTTCTCCATGTGTTTAGGTCATTTGCAATTGCACCAAGGTATCACACTTTAAGTGTGATAATGTTTAAAATGCTACATAAAATGGGCATTACAATTACATGCACTGAATTTCACCATTTGAAAAGACAGCAGAAAATACAAGCTGCAAAATTACTTCAACACTCTCACATGTGCATTCACATACTGCGCGTGTGTACATGTATGCTGCGTGTGCACCGTATTCTTCATTAAGCCACGGAAAAAACATGTTTCCATCTCTATTAAGTATTGATGTCCTGAGTGGGATAAAACAAGTGAATAAGTCATGAAACACAGACAACACAACACTCAAAGAAGCAGAGAGCATGTGGACATTTGCGATGTGTGATGTCTGAATGTTACCACAGAGAGAAAAACTCTCTAACAATGGAGAGAGATACAAGAAGGGAGCGAAGGAAAAAAGAGATGGCATGACAACATGGTGGTTCCAGCTTAAAACCATTTTTAGGAATCGGAAACCAGAAGTTGGTATAGTCGTTCCATTTGAAGAATGGTTTACCTTTGCTTGAGATATGTATGAAATGGCAGCTTTATGTTGGACAAACAGGGTAATCCCTTTGATAAACTTTTTCAAATGTTTTTTTTTTTTTTTTTGAAGGGTCTCAACAGTGCACAGAAACAGGGCCGAGAGTTAAATGGATGTTACAGTATGTGGTACATGTCTTAAGCCTCGGGTTTAGTAACTTTTAACTACATGGTTTCGTATGTCATATGGTTTACTTGCACATCGTCAGAAAGTATCGCTAGGGTATGCAAGACGCAGTTCCACTTTGGATCATGGAGGCAGTATCAAATTGTATAAGCAGCAGCTTTGAATTACGACCATCAATATATACCAGTATCTACAAATCTAGTTTTTCCGCCGACGTTGCCATTTTCACTGCTGTAACCTCATCAAACATTAACATTAAACTAATTCACAGTTGCAGTGGTTACTGTGTATGTTGTGGAAAAGTGGAAGTAACCAGTAAGTACTGTGTGAACAATGACGTCAATGATGCTGCCGTTGATAACTGACATTGGCTCTAACAGATAAGGCAATGGCTGCTTCACTTCTGCCATCCCTGATGGTCTCATTTTGTGGACATCACTTTTTTGGGTCAGCGAGTTAATCCTAAAAATATGGCCTACCAAAACCTTGCCATTTATCTGGGTGGGTATTCTGTGTCAAGCTCAGCATGGATGATACTCTATGGGACCCCTCTCTGGTGTGGCAGGCCTGCCTTTTCTCTCCTACTACCTGGATTCATCTCCTGGAGAGAAGAATCCACCACGTTAGGCGGCAATGAGAAGGAAGATTTCATGTGTCACAGAACTACAATAATGACTACACAAATATAGTTTAAATGGAATAAAATGATATTGTTGCATAGGGTCAGGTAATTGATTTTCAAGGACCTTAACACAATATCAAAAGTGAAACCATGCCACTTTCCATCAGCTGGATTAATTAGGCTGTATGCCATAATGTTGTGGCAGCTTCTCACTCGCCTACTACCGATTCCAGCTGAACTTTTTTTCAGCTCTCTTTGACAGCCTAAAAAGAACTTACCATCAAACTGAAAACCATTTAAGTTCATACAAAGTCTAAACGCACTTAGAGAATGCCCTCCCACAACTCCCAACGCAATGTGTAGTTTCTTGCATGAAGCTAGAAGGAGGAATTCATTGGCCTGTCAAGTGCCATACAGCGGTTGAATGTGGTCATTTATAAGAAGCCGACTGGAGCACAAAAAAAGCAAGAGAAGCCATTTTGATGCTGTCAGAGGGTTTTGTGGCTCTAAAAGGCTGCCGTGATGTGCTCTGACACTTGGGGTCTTGTATGGTGCTTTTAAGAGCTCTGCGTGGGCACTCTGCATCACACACTGCTGAGCAAGACAAAAACATACCTGTCACTAGCAAACTCTACTGCTGCACTTAAAGAGATTCCTAGCTGATTTTATGCCAGCAGAGGTCTTGAGGTGACTTTGTTTCATTTTTGATTTTTGTCATTTTTGTTTTACAATAAAGTCTTTTCTTCCTCAATCCTGCTGGACATTGAAGCTATAGTTCTTTCTTTTCCAAACAGATAGTGAATTTGGCGGTTAATGTTTTAGGTTTATAAGTCTGCATAAGTCTTTGGGCTCGTAAAATGTGATAGAATATTCCCATTTTTCCACTTTCCCTTTACATGCTTCTTTAGTGTTGGTTAAAATACTGGTGTTATTTTACTTTATACTTTCTTTACTTTCTTCTTGCTTGAACAAAATGTCCTTCATTGAAATCTATTGCCTTACAGGAAGGCCACAGTGTGCAAAACAAACAAGAGAGAAGACAAAGTTGAAACAATCCTCCATTAGGACCCCCATGCTTCCTTCCCTGCCTTGCTCTCCCTTCCCCTTGATCCCTTGCAACCTTTATTTGCTGCCCTATTAACAACTGTTACTGCAGCTTTAATTACGCCCCTGTGAGCTCCAAGAGTGGCGGGCACGTGTCATCTCCTTCCCAAGGGAGCCTGGGTAATTACCAGCATCCATCCAAGGGCTGTTGCTCCTGTTACTCAGTCGCAGTGGCGATAATCACACTGCCGCCTCTAACATCTGTTCTTCGGGCAAAAAGTCCAAGTGGCCTAAGCCTGTCACACCATGCCATCCGTTGTCAGGTTTGACCTCTGACCCCACCCATGGCTCCACGGGGCTAATTTGTTTACTCTTAGAGATGAGAGGGGACAAACCAAAATCCCAGAAGAACGCAAAAACTTTGCTCTGAACATTCTGGACAGGGTAATATACTTTTGTGTGTGCTACATATCTAATCACTGGTCTTATCTGTGCCTGTTCTTACACATAGTAAATATAGACTCAACATCAACTAGCTGCTTCCAAACAACCACACCTCGTGGAATTTGTAATTACACATTTTATTATCAGGATTGGTACAATTGACCATTTTCGCAAAATGAATATGGACCTAAGTTATAGTTGAAGTGATGTTGTATTTTGAAATCAAGACAATGTGCAGAAAGGATATTAATATTTGACCCTGCAATTGTGTTATATAGACCCATCTGTAGAAAATATTTGTCATATATATTTAACGACCCACCACTGTAAAATCCAGAGTTGTCAGTCATTTGGCAGAAGGATTACTTAGCCCTAACAAATTTCCACAGGGTTTCAGCACACTGTTGTCAAATCTACCAATAAGTTTCATACAGATCAACCCAAAGTAAGCAGCGTTCTCAGATAGTAAAAAAGTGGTATGAAGTCTGTATGAACTGAAGTATATAAATTGGCTTTAAAGTATGCTCAGCTGATCTCATAAAGCTCATGTTTCCCCCTTATATACAGTAGAAGATGTGTGGAAGCCAGGTCTCTATGATGGGAATGTTTGCTCACACAGGACCAAGAATTTTCAGCAGAAGAGGAACTTGTTCAGCTCCATACACATCTCTTTAAAAATGTTCCCCTTATGAACAATTCTTGGCTCAAGTTTGTATGGGAATATAAGTATGTAGTTAAAGAGGAGGGGAGAGGAAGAATTAGGGAGCAATCAGCATACAAATCCTTAGAGACTATAAAGCCATTTCCCTCTATTTCACTGATGAGACCCAGCAGCAAGTTTTGCCCCACTCGCAAACTTTTCCCATAATGAGGGTGCTTAGATGTCTCTGACCACACTTACACACAAGAAAATATGGGAGGATTAAGTGTGGGTATGGTAGATGAAGGGATAGGTAGCTACTCTAAATAAAGATGTATTGCATATTTACGGCAGATGAGGTGGCAGAATATAAAGAAGCATGGAGGCTTAAATAATGAAAAGCTTTCTGATCAAAGGGACAGGAAAAGCGATGTATTTAAGCAGGTCAGAATTTTTAAAAGCTGTTTTATTTATGCGCTTTTTAAAAGAAAGTCATAGTCAATATTTGGCAGCTGTGACATTAACGAGCAACGTATTATAGGGGAGGGGGGATTCATAAATATGCATAAAGATATTAGTGGAGTGTTAACAGTAAGCACCTGTCTACTTAACCATGACAGGAACTCTGTGAGTGACTTTACAGAGACCCCCCCTCACAGAGCCACATGTGTCCTTCTTTACTTAATATCGCCTCTCCCTGCCTGTGACAGTGCCGCTGACAACCCGCACTTGGAAAAAAAAAGAACATGTTTTCAAAGATGTCAACCAGCAATGGTAAAAGCTCAAGGTTAGAGATGCTCGTTCAGTTGTTGGCTGGCACATTCACCAGCCTGCCTGCCAGTTCTTCCTTTGCATTCTATGAATATTGGCTATCCACATTGTGAAATTAATATTGCATTTAGATTTTTTTTCCCCATCTCAAGATGTGGGGAACAGCATAGCATCTGTCAAGTCGGCTTCTAAATCCAAACTGTCAAAAGTCAAAGGGCTATGCATCTTAGTTTTTTCTGTTTCAACAACGAGAAGGGAGAAGTTGTCAGAGGTGTTAACTTTGATAGGGAGTGCTTCCTTATAATTGGCATGTGCATAATTATATTAGAAGTTTTATTGGTGAAAATTAATCTTCATTCTTTGTCCCCTCTGGTACAAAATGCCCAGGTTGTTAAACAACATTTCTCCCAGTTGCATAAAAGAGAATGAAACTGTTCACATGCATATTTGTCCACAGCAACACAATATCTACATTAATTACTAAATGCTGTATGTATTTTTTTATTTTTATCATGCCTAGATGTGCTAATCTTTTACCCTGATTACCCTGATATATTAAAAGGCAAAGCACCTAATTAGCTGACTGGACATGTTGGTCACTGACTATATCCAGTCAATTATTCCCATTTCCCAAAGGCACACTAGGAAGGTTGTGTCCTTTGTTGACAGAGGACGCAAATGCAAGAGAGATAGAGAGAGAGGGTAAAAGAGAGACATAGAGATTATGGCCATCTGGAATGACTCAACATCTATGTCAGGGATTTCTTAATGTACCACATGCATCTCTGTCATACACTGTAGGATGCCAGGTTCAGACAGATGCAGGACAAAAGGTGCTGTTGTTTACCGCTATGCTCCTTCTCCCTTGCTCTTCCTTTATCCTCCCATCCTCTGTTTGTGTCCATGGGAGACAGGCCCCCCTCCTGCTTCAGTGAGGCTGATCTGAATGTGATGGCAGAGGAATAAAAGAGGGCAGGTGGGTTTGTAGAGACTGAGGGCTGTGGTAGGTCAGAACCCGACAAGCTGTGCTGGGAAGCTGTGCTCTCTCTCCTTCTTCTTTTTCTCCCTGCACCAGGTGGTGTGTTGCCTGTTTCCACCTGCTCACCTGAAATGCCACTCTGCCTCTCTTGGACAATCACCACATGTCATGGAGAATGCTTACCAACACAAGGCATGTGGAGGACAAGGAGGATGGTAAACAGGAATCTTACTGTATGTCTTTTTTTTTTTTACTTCTGCCCTCTGTGCCTTTAAAATAACTTTGAAGGCTTAAAATGCAATTAAAAATTGAGTACATGATAGTAAACCATGTGCTACTCTTGACATGGAAAATGCTGTTGTGTTTCTGTGTTGATTTAATTTACTTGTTTGTTATGATATTTTTAATGATTTTTTTCTTTGCTTTCAAAAACACTGACACTTTTCCACGTGGTTCATCAAAATCTCAGCCTTACTGGGAGTGTGTTACTTGCTCTCCCTTTCCTCTTTCCCATCCGCTGTGTTTGTTCTTTTTTGTGTTTTGTGCTCTTAAAGATAGACATTGTTGGGCCTTCGATGCCACACGGGACCACTGAAAGCCAACCTTCTCAGACTTCTGGCTAACCTTCATGTTCGATCAATAACTCTCTATAGAGGCTCCATCTTTGGAGTTTCTTTGTTTTTGTTCTCCTGCTTGCCATGCTACTTACATCACAGCTAAGATGATGAAATTGATCAAGCCTGGTGCTTTTAACCCCTATATCAACCATAGCATTTGAGGAAAGGGAGCAGATGAGACTGCTGTTTTGAAACACACACACACACACATCCACACAATAAAAAAGAACTTTTAGCTTGTCTGAGAACTATGGTTTGTGTGTTTTTGTCTCAACGAACTACTCACAACCACAGCCACAACATATTTTCCTTCCTCAAAGAATCATACTGTATGTTTAGTTGTTCGGTTATGTGGGCTGGCATTCCAATTAACGCTTTGTGCAAGGAGGCAGGTTTTCCTCTAACCACTAGCTATTTGATATCCACTGAAGAATACCTTGAGTCTGGAAGATGGATGGACCCTGCTGCTCCTACAGAGGTCAATGATTTCCCTTCCTATGTCAGCTCAGAAGTAAACACCAGGACACAGGCAGCTATTTCAGCTCAGTGTCTGGACACATGAGCTCTGCTGTGAAGCTCAAGATCTATATCTCTGAGAAAAGAAAGCACTCCCACTCTCTTTGCTTCCTTCTCCCACTCCATACCAGCCCCCACCACCCTGTCCTCTGTCCTCTTACCTTCATTACACATTTTTTTGTTTATGCTTGGGTGCAACTGTGGCTGCTCCTGATGGTTTGAGGTCAGGCGTGACTGGCCATGGGTTACTCTAAATAAATACACATGGACTAGCCAGGAAGGAGCGGGTAGGCAGCGCTTGCCGCCGAATCACCCTTGATTAATCAGCTGGCCTATTCAGGGTGACTTTTGTGTACACTACCCACCACAACTACTCCTTCCCCCAATCCACCCCAACTCCTACCACCACCCAAACCCATGGAAGGTAATGGAATCGGGGTGGCACAGACAGGGCAACCCAGGCAAATAAGCAGATGGACCATTGCCACAGAGTCCTGCCTCTGCAACACACATGCATGTACTGTACTCTTGTGTACAAACTTAAAAAAATGCACAAATGCACAAATATAATTACACACAGCCCCTTCCCATAGTTCCTCAGACTAACAATTTCAGCTTGTGGTTTCTTACCATAGTGACAAAAAGTCTTAATTTCAACCTCAGTTGAGGCAGAACACATGGCCTGTTTTCAGACACTACGGAACCAGCACAGTGAATACAAACAGCAGTATTAGTGTGTAGATGGTGAAAGCAGCAGCATGTGAAATTATTTCAACCTTTAATGCATATCTCAAATTCAAGTTTTGCATACACGCATTTTTGTGAATTTGGATAAATAAGTATGTGGTAATTCCACTGCAGCACAATGGCAGCATTGCAGATGCAGCCTGGCTTAAGCCTCCAAATGATCTTTATTGTGAAACATCAGTATACACACAGCAGGTTATAACAACACTGATTCTATCACTCTCCACTTCCCATTCCTCCTCTTTTCACATCTCACCCCTTTACCTTAGCTCACTGTGCAAGAGCACACACCAACTGGCACCAGCATCTCCCCTAACTCTACCTTGGCTGCCATCATTAGGAGTTGTGCTGTTCTCTCACCTGTCAGTTCCATTCGACCATGGATCAGTAGAGCCTCAGCTGGACCATGCAGACCCCTGTCACTAACCCTGACCCTTTCCTGTCTTTCTGGCTCCACATCTCTGGTTCCCACCACTCTCAGCATCATCTTCCACACGCACTGGCCTTGAGATATGCAGCTGCTGTCCCAGCACCCAGCCCATTTCCACCCTTTTCCTGCTGCAGTTCAAGCTCTCATGCCCCAACTCCAGACCTAGCCCCCGGCCTTAGCCCCCCAGCCCCTGTGCCTCTGTTGCCCCCAGCATGGACAGAACTATCCTCGGGCAAGGTGTGGCCCCATGTGGCACGCCTGTCCAGAAGACAGGTTATGAGCTCTGATCACTGCAATAAACTTCTACTCAAACCTGCTGCCCTGAGGGGATGGAGAGCTGGAGAAACAGAGAAAGAGGTAGAGTAGATTGAGCAAAATAGGGTGTTGATGAGTGAGGGGAGGAGGAGAATATGAGAACGAGAAGAGGGGATAGAGTTTTGCCTGGATGCAGGGATGAGGCAATGAGTACCCCTCAAAAACAAGCGGGCAATTGGAGACCACCAAAGGCACTTCTACAGAAGGAGAACATGGGGGCTTTCAGGTGTGTGTCAAACATTAAGCAGCATGCTCTCTGTTCTCTGGTTTCTCTCCACAGCGACATGCTTTATCCACCCCACAGACTTCCTCTGAAAAACTTAAACCAGACAGGTGAAATGCTGTTTTGAGGCTTGTTTGATTTTATAAGCTCCTCTTTCTCTTTATTGTATTTTCCTTGTATTCTTCCAATTTCCAAATCAGTTTTCTTGTTGACTTTCTTATCGGTGTCATCTTATTTTATTGATTTCTGTTTCTTTGTCCAGTTGCTCTAAATTAACTTGAATAGATCTTTTCGTGTGGTGCCATATCACTCTAACAGTCCAACAGATTTTGCATCTGTTGCTGGACAACGAGTAAAACTAAACCATATGCCACCAATTGCTGCAAATTACCCTGGATCCAGATTATCAGCACTAAAAAACCTGTCTGAGTTTGAAGCATCATTAATTCTCCAGCCGTTTTGTTTTGCAGTTAGATTGCCAAGCACTCACTGAGGGTTGGTTTGTTATTGTGGTTGCAGACATTGTAATCAGGCCTCAATAATCACACTTCCAGAAGCGGAATGTGCCTGGGGCCGACGCCAACAGGCTCTAATGTGGGGCACCGCGGGCTGCTAGCCTGCAGACACACAGGACCGGCAGATGGAGGCTGCTATTAAACACGGACAATCAGAGAACACAATCACTGAGTATTACACTGTGCACAGAGCGGAAGACAGTAGAAGATGCATAGGCTTACTGCGGCTTTAGTGTCATTTCAGGAATCTATATGATCCTGGATTTCAGTTGATGGCATAGATACAATATGATCAGTATTGTACATGATTATAATAAAATAATGGCCCGTAGGAAGTTGTAACATGCCGTAATGGATGTTAAATTTCTATAAATACAGCAAGATAAAAAGACATACTGTAAACTGACGTGTAATTTTCGCTGAGTGAGTCATGATACAGATGACAGACCTAATTTTTGTTCTTATGCTGATGAAAACATTTCTGGATTTGATTGTTCAAACGTTGACAAAGTTGTTTTTTAGACAGTCATGGTGTAATCTGCATTTGTTTTTAACCCATTTTGTTGCAATGTGTACGTTTACTGACTGGAATATCATCAAAATGTCATTGTAATAACCACTGTGTGTCATGTACAGTAAATAAAGCTTAATTGACATATATTCCTGGGTGTCATCTGGACATAAAAGGAAAGCAGTGTTAGCAGATTCTGTACTGTATGACAATCTCAGAAGTTTAATAGTCATCCAAGTTTTATAATTATTTTGTCATTGTTTTTATTCCTTTTTCTGTTTGTGACTCCATCTGTCATTTACTCACTCTGTTTTCACTGTCTTACTGTAAATCCTCTTTGTGTGTTGCAGAACAGTGTGTTCCTTGTTTCTTGGAAAAAGACAACAAGTGTTTCCTGTCTTACTTCCTGAGTGGAGAAGTGTTTGTTATAGGGGTGGTGAGTGGCGATCCTAGAATCTGTTGGGGCCCTAGGCAAAAATGCTAAGGCTCCTTAGTTTATTATATTTAATCATTAATATCTCCACTGCTCTCACACGTACCTTTATCTTGCTTTTTCTCCCGTCCCTTTTTTTTCGCTCCCTGAAGGATAACTCCTCATTTTCATCAGCTGGTTTTTGTTGTTTCACTAGACCTGAATCATGCAGCTACTTGCAAAGGAGATTTGGAGCCCTCTTAGGGAGGTCTGCGACTGGTAGTGTCATTGCAAACTTTGCACACAGTCAGTGCTGTGCATAGTTTAACTTTTGTCAGCCCTTGGGGGCCCCCTACTGGCCTGGGGCCCCAAGCAGCTGCCTGCCTTGCCTGCTGGAACGGAGCGTCTCTGGGGGTGGTGGGCGTAGTCATCATAAGACACTCTGTACTGAGCAAGCTCTGCCACCATGCTATGTACCGTAGCTCACTGTGACTCATTTATTACAGCTGCCTGTGCTAATGGCAGAATTACAACAGTGAACAAACAAAGAGGACATGTCACAGCACAGGACCATGGACCCAGAGAGGATGTAATGAGGCCACCACTTAAGTGACACCTGAGTGAACCTGACATTGAATGTCCAACAGAGTCCTCTACTGGAGCAACCTACAAGCACTTTCTAATCAGACTTTCAATTTCAAAAATAGCACCTCTGTAAACCATAAATCTTTCTCTGGAGAGCTCTAGCCCTTTGTGTTTCCCTTTCCCTAATTGTCCTGTGTCTCTGGATCGTAAATCTCTCAGGGAAGAGCCATTAGCAAAAATGGCTGGTGGGGACTCAGGCCATGGGGACATTGCTGGTCTATTCACACTGAGAGGATGTCCAGATACAGAGGAGAGACACGAATGTATGCAGTGGCAGTCCATTCAGCAGGGTCAGATGACAACATGTCTGGCTTGGAAGTGCCGCTTTTCATGTCAGCAACTAGCCGTCTGGTGTTTGGGATTTCTGTGGTTAGAATGGTTTCCTTTCCAACTCTCAGAAGAAGTGAATTTTCACATAATATGCTCCCCGAATGTCATTGTGTTTGGTGCTTTGTGATAGCTGCTGGAAATAGTTTATGTGTGATCTGTTTCCTGAGTGCATTTGCTTGATGCACTGTGTTTCAATGTACTAGGTACAGTACAACACATGACTGACCCTGTACATTGTAGACAAAACAATGGCATCAAACAAAGTCTGAGTGAATCAGACCTGTGCAACACTGCAAACTGAGCCTCTAATGACTAGCAGGTCTTTATTTTTGTACCCTGTAAGCATTGCTGTGAATTGTGCGTTTCATGTGTTTGGGGCTTAACCCAGGGTGACGGCCAGCTCTGGGAAAACAACATGGAAAAGACTTCTCACAATCAAATATCCTGTCTTAAGTGTTTTGAGGGAGTTTGTGTAAATATGACTCAGTCAGTACAGCAGTAAAATGATTTCCTGTTACAAGTGCAGTGATTTGTTGACGAACATCAACAGGGACAAGGCAGAAATTGGCTTCATGTACTGTAACAAAGACATGGAAGCAACATGAAGAAATTTCAGAGCTTTTTTGCACATGTCACGAGTGATAAATATGCTTCATTTACATGTGGTGGGGTTATCGTTTCTGTGATATCTTAGAAAATAAATAATAATTTTTAATTAATGTCTTTCTTTAAATTTCAAACACATTTAAATAGATCTAAGTTATTCCCTATCATCTCTAAAATGGACAGTAATATTATCTTTAATATGGTAATGACTGCAGAAAAAACATCCTTATGCCTTGACTTTATAACTGTAGAACAAGAGGGGGGAATTTATGACTAATCTATATAAGTGTACCTTATTATTAATATAAATCATCTAAGAGCCAAGGAACAGAGGTATAAATGACCTTAACCATTTCATTAAATCTAATTAAATTCAATTGACATTAAAAGTCATCATTTCTACCTCTTTTTTTTTCATAAGTACAGATAGATATGAGCCATGCTGGATCTCATCAGTGTTAAACATGTACTGCATACAGTATTACAGAGTTAATGGGACAGATAATTGACAGTTAACCATAGGAGGTTAATAATAGATGCTTAATTGACTCCTATCAATTTGTTACACCGAACATCACTGTCTATAGACCTCATTCATTCAAAGAGCAAGCATATTCCCAAAAACTGCCACATGTCCTTTTTATGATGGGCAGTTTCTGGATACATAAAAAGAGTCCAGGGTTAAATAAATGAGAACAGTACAAAACCATACAGACAAAACAACTCAAAACGCACCAGTGCAAACAAAATAAAGAAATAAACCATCAGCTTATATAGAGCTTTTATCCAAGGTGCTTTTCAATATTGCTTGTGGATTCACCCATTCACACACCGATGACGGCTGCCATGTAAGGTGCTTGCCTGACTCACTGGGAGCATCTTAAGGTTCAGGGTCTTGCCAAGGACACTTTGACATAGGTCAGGAGGGACTAAGAATCAAACCACTGGACTTTTAGTTCATAAACAATTGCTCCAGTAAGAACTGTCCCCACTATGTCAATAAAACCTATAAATTTCCATGTACAGTAAACACAATAACTATACTATTATTCACTATTGTGAATAATATATAGAATAATATGTGGATGGGGCCACATATTATTCTATATATTATTCACATGATAGTTTACCTCATGTCAAAAAACAACATAACTGAACGTAAGGTATAAGAAAGAGTTGGTTAGATTTTTTGTTGTTGTTGTCATTTGGAGCAAGGTAAACAAAGATGAAAATGTTTATTTACCCCATTTGTTATTTATTCCATGCTTGAAGTATTAACATGGCCTGGCCACAATTCATTTAGTGAAACACAAGTCACAGTAATCTGTATACTCTGTGTACGGGAACAGATTGGCATGTTCAACAAAAGTGTGCACACAGTGAATGTTTCCCACTGGTGCATAAATTTGTCCATCAACACTGAGGAAGTGAGAGTTTATTTTGTCCGACGCCACTAGACAGAACATGGGAGACCGGACTCCTCAGTGTGAAGGCTGAATGTGACAGTTCAGCTACTGTCCCAGGCCCTCTAATCCTCTCCTGACTCTCTGGAAGACCTCCGCTGTTTATACATATCTGTTTCACCTTTTTCCTCCTAAACAAATTGTGTGCGGGCCAAGAGGAAACCCATCCTGTGACAGTTCCACATTCTACGCAGTGCAGCCAGTTGTAGGACAAGTGTATAACCAGGTAAAAGTTCTAGTGTATGGCTAGAAAAGTTGCACCATGTTTACTCTATTTATACATTTATTTCTTTATAAATGCAAAATTAAAAACAGTTTGGAAAAGAACACAGAAGCACGATATGTTTTGATGTCCTCATTAGAACTGACAAGCAAAAACAACCTCATCTGTTGCACAAAAAAAGTGGTTAATATTGTTGTAAAAAATCTTTCCCTCACTCTCATTCTACTTTATGCACCAGAAGCTCGTTGACTTATAATTTGAATGAATGTAAATAGTGTGTGCTTGAACACAGAGTTGGCAAAGTGCCATGCATCACTTGGAGGACTCAAACAGTTTGAGAGCAGACTGATAGATGAACTTGCTGAAGATATGTGCTGGATGGAGAAGGGAAAGTATTGGGAGGTTGGGAATATTAATCATAGCAATTATTGAAAGTGTTTTTCACTGACATCATCATGCGGAGCCATATATCAACCAGGAGCAGCATGCGTTGTGACTCAGTGACACAGGCTGAGTGAGGACATTGAGTAGTAAAAATTAGCAAGTTACACTGAGTGAAAAATGAAGCTATCAGAGAGTCATATTTAAGCATCGAACATTTGTTATCGAAATAAATCAATTTCAGGAAGTAGGCTTTGTGGGTATTATTGTTTGTTTGCTCAATGACTTTACAGTAAAATGTATTTTCTAGCAGATTTACATCCAATGTGTTGATCACCATGCAATCATAGTTGTTAAGGAAGTAAGTGTTTCTACAAGTAGAAATGCCAGAGTGTTTCATATTCACAGGCACCGAAAGATACACAGACAGAAGTGTAAACGTTTTATTTGCAAGTAATCTTAAAATGCTAGTTTAGTGTGTGGGTGTGTGCGCGCGCGCGTGTGTGTGTATGTGTGTGTGTGTGTGAGCTCTTTGTTTTGCAGCAGGAAGAAGCAGATACCAAGCTTCTGAATCAGTTCTCTCAGGGCTGGAGGAGACTTCCTTAAGTGGAAGCGGTAAAGCGTTCACAATCCTCCATCAGATTTACATAAAGAGAAATGGATCCTTGTTCTGAGGTTTTCTGTCAAACACTCCACAACATCATGACTTTTTTCAGTAACTTTTCTGTCTTTCACTGTGTGCTTGTCTCCAGATGTTTAGATCTAAACAAAGACCTTATGACATTTAAGTGAAAGTCCTTATGCAATAAAATTAGATTGTGCCTTTTTTAAAACACCCAAAATTGAGTCTGTGAATATTAATAGGAAAGTATAGCATTCTTCTATCTGTCTCCATATAGCTGCTTGACAGCAATGAAAAAAGTCACATACTTCTTTTTACGTGACACTTATTTATACACTGAACTGCTCTTTCGTCATGCTCTCTCTAAGCCTGCACAGCACTCCTGCCCTCCCTAAATTTAAGATGTTGTAAACACACCACAGCCTCTCCCCTCTTTAGAAACTCCTGGGAACATCAGAGGGGTCCCTGGGTCTCTTACGTTTCTCTGGCTGCTCAGAACTGCATCAGCTCCTCTGGGCAGCCACCCAATTGGCTGGGAGTCTACTGCCCTGACCCTGAACCCTGAATATGAGGGGTTAGCCAAGGGCCAGTGCAAAGGCTGAGAGAGGGTGTGGTGGCGGAGGTCACGATGGGGGATGTGGGGGGGGGCAGCTATTAAACACAGCAGAGGAAGGCCTATCAGGATGTGTCCTTTATAACTGGCTGGTACTTGAAGGCATCAAACCCCACTCCAAGCAGATGAATCCTGTAAGGGTGGAAATGATGGGGTCAGGGTTTTCACAAGGTCAGTAGAGGGTCAGTAATCCTGCCTATTCAGTCTGCAACATTTTACTGTTGACTGTGTTGTGAAATGTGTTGTCTCCAACCTAAGAGGTAACGACTTTGATATGTTTTTTCACGTTCTTGCAAAGTTTGAAGAGATTGATACCACTTACATGCCTGTACCGTATGAAGGTACACCCAGACGCTAGCAAGAGCAGATGTTGGCTTAGCTTAGCATGAAGCATGGAATTAGGTTAAAACATAACCCGGTTACTGTCTGTCAGAATGCAAAATCTATCTACTGGTATTTGTCTAGATATTAAACACATCAGATGTATCATTTTACCTTTTAGGAGTGCCTCACAAATGTGTTTGATGGATTTTATTCATAGTGACATCCATCTCAGCTTTATTTATTGTTCAATTTCAGTTGAACTATTTTGAATGGCTTCGTTTGGTAATGCATTTGTCCACTGTCAAAACCATTCATATCATGAGCTGTGTAATCAGAAAATCAGACCCCGAAGACAAGTACAGTAATAAACAAATGTTAGAAAAGAAAAGAAAAGAATGTAACTATGAAAAAGAAAGTGTAAGTGATTGTTTGGCAGCTGACACCAAAAGTTGTCATTTAACACACCGTCTGCAAAACAGCCCCTGCTTCGACCTACAATATCCTGTGATGATGACTGAGATTGTTGATGTTCATACCACAAATATACAAGAGCTTGATGGCTCTTTGCAATTATGTTTTTTTTTTTATGTTTGATTTTAACCCTGTACTAAGAGACTAAAAGTTTTTTAGGTGAACCTGTGTCCACAAACATACACTTTTGATTGTCATCATCATCAGCCTGCAGATGATGAGAAGGGATAGGAGGAGCTGGTAGCACAACCAACACCTCCTATCCCTTCTCAAGCCTTTGACCCTCCAGCCTCCTCCCTGACACTGTCTCATTCCTTGTTTCATTTTCATTACAACTCTCCTGCAGGGATGTGAACTTGTTGCCTGGCCTGAACTGGGCTGACAGCTCACTAAATCACTGCCTTTTAGTGGTTCGGCCGCTCTTTTTTATACACTTTAATCACCAGACTCCAGTAACAAGGAATATTGGGCCCAGTGTGGAATTCACCTCATAAAAGAAAAGGCAGAGGCCACTGATGTGCTTCTCATGGCAGGATCACTAGAATTCATCTTTTCTTGCTGAGATGGTGGTGGGGAATTGATGGGGGTTGGTTGCTCTTCCTTACAGATGACAATCAATCGCTCAGGATCAACAGGTTTTAGGCCATAAACTTGAGGTCATCTCCTATGGGCGGCAGTTTCTCATCTGCTGATGCTGGTGTTAATGTCAATTGGAGGCCTTGGATTTTGTTTGTTATTTATGGTTAGTCACAGGTTTAGAAATGGTTCTAAATGATCTGAGGCTATCTTTCACAGAGGGCAGCTTTAAAATGGTTAACCCCCTTGTGTACGGACTGTAGCTTGGAAAAACAGGAAAATACAAAATGTTGACATGGAAAGAAACCAATGTTGTTTTAATGCACTCATTGTTCCAAGCGTGAATTCTTATTACTTCTTCTGGTCTACTTGTCATCGTCACGTACACAGTATTTTTTAAAATCAATCCTTATTCTCAGTGCATATCCCTCCAGTGTCCTCCTCCTTCTCCTCTCCCTCTATTTCATCTCCAACCCAACATTAATCCTTATCCTCCCTAAGGAAGCCCACTTCGTGCAGCAGCGAGGGTATTTAGAGCCACTGTTGACATTGGACAGCACGTTAGACAAATATCCCCAACTCAAAACCACAAGACAAATGGCAGACCCGAGCTCGCTGTGTTCTGGCAGTGAGTTTGCTGGTCTGGCTTAGCTGTGGCCAGCTATTCAGTGCAGGTGACGTCTTACTGCAAGAAAAAAAAGCTGCTAAGGAGGGTAGGTGGATAGATGAAAGAAAATGGGGGGGCCAACTAAAGATGGATAGAAAATAGAAGGAAAGAAGAAAGTCTTAATTAATGTTGCAAACAAAGGATACAAGACTGGAATCAAAACCAGGAGCTGGTGGCATTATGGGGTAAAAACTGAAAAAGTGAACTGCACAACTGTACTACTTTGTCTGTGGTACAAAAAAAAATCATAAGGATAAAATAACCATTCGTCTTCAGACACTATATGTGGAGCATCTCCAGCAGACAACCAGGTGGTGGTTTTGATTATGGGTACACATTACATCATTTCAAGGTGGAAACAAACACACACACACACGCAGACAGGGCCCTGTGACTGTGACAAGCTATCTACACACTCTCAACAAATAACCACACATATATACACAGGCTGTACACTGCACCCCACACAAACAGTGTTCAGAGATATGGGGCCCGTTTTGACAACCGCCAAGTTGACTTGGCGTTGGTCAGAGTGGAGGGATCCAAGAAAAGCAAAGCGGACCCACGAGAGGGCTGGGGCTTTTCTGTTTGCAGAGTGTCACACTTCATCACGAGGGAAACCCATAACAGGCCCAGGAAGACCTTTGAAGCTATGGGAGGGGTGTGTGGGAATCACGTCTGTGGCTTCCTCTGATGTCAACTCCAATATTCTGATTGCAGGCTATTTCCTAGATTAGGATTGTGTTTGTCGGTTGAGAGGGAAACTGTCTGAGGATTATATATCAGAGCAGACAAACTAATTACAGCATCCCACCATACAATTTACAGATTAAAAAATATTTCACTAGCTCTGGCTATTGTAAGAGTTAGTCAGTTACAACATTTATTTACCGTAACTGTTGGCACAGTAAGTAATCATTACCTCTAAGATTTGCTTTATTTTGAAGTCATTGTAACATGTATATTATATATACGGTACTTGTTAATTTATTGGTTACAATATTTTTGATAAAAAACTATATGCATATGCAATGATTACTTGCCTAAAAATAGTATTTTATTACAGGATTTGGATTTAAGCTAAATGTCCAGTTAATCGAACTTCCAAGAAGAGAGTGTCTCTGTAAACTATAAAACTAAAGATCCTGTACCCACCATGACGTTTGGCAACAGAGTCAGGTGATAGCAGTGCAGGCAGTTTGCTTTGGCTGCTTCATCATTAGCAGAATGGTGGTGTACTTTAATGGACCACATCCTCTTGGCTGGAGCTTCACAAGACTCAACCACTGAAGCCATAATTTGAATCTGGGGTCTTCTAAGCTGAGCAACTCAATGTGGAATCAAGGAAAAATATTCAGGAAATTACATTTGTACTCAGGGATGGTTGGCTGACTTATATGTTGGAAAGTTCCTTTCTTCTTCAGAGATTGGTTTTTAATTCATTGTGAAAACTCTGATTCATGCAAAAGCCCTCTTTGTGCCCTGAGTATGTTATTTGTGTCTTCAGACATAAGTGAATAAAAATGTAGAGGTTTTAACAGCACACTCACTGTGTGTCGTACGATAGATACACAATACAGTGCAAACGAATTGTTATTGTAAAGATTTTGTGATGTACTGCTCTTGAGTGTGCAAACCATGCCAGATCAACCACAATTTATGGATTTCATAGGGACGCATTACAGGAATTACAATTATATGTACACTAGTGCTGCCATGCATTACTCAATTCAGGCATTTCAATTTCCTGTTCAAGGACATCTTTGATATGTTGACAGGAGGAGCTGAGCATTGAACTACTGCACCAACACCGCGATTAGTGGAGGACCCGGTCTAGCTACCCCATTATACTCCCTAATTAACCATGTTAGGATTGTCATAGTATTAATTTAGCTCAAAGAACACCTGTGCCCTACATACAGCTTCACAAAGTTACAGTATTAGAACTGTATGTATGAGTCCTGTTAAATAATAATAATAATATATAAAAGTTTCTTCAAACACTATGTGATTGCAAAACCCAATTTATTACACAAAACAAAAATATTGCCAACACTTTAAAGTCTAATTGATGTAAGATGATCAGTTTTGGAAATTTTGATGTATTTTCAATATCTAAATATCATCAGACAGTATGTTACAGATCTGAGACATTGTATGTCCTTAATTGAGTTGGTGCCAAATTAAAACCAAATCAGGCTGGAAGTAACATTACATTACCTCCACCTTGAAATGGCCATGAAGGGCATTTTTCTAAGCAGAGACACTTAATATTTTGCATTCTAAATAATAGTTATCAGGAAAGGGATCACAGGGCTTTAACAAAAGAGAAGCAGCTTATGAGACAAAACATTTTCATCCATTTTAATGCTATGTGTTCTAGAAGCCAAATGGAACCAGAGTAAAACCATAATTTCCACTGGGTGATTTAAAGAAAAAATCTCAATTACTGTTTGCACATTGGGGTTATTGTTAACCCCAATGTGTGATCAAACACAATTTGGATCAAACCACAACTTTATTTCACATTTCCAATCAAGGACCGATTAGCCTCAGACATTAATGAGCCTACTAATCCATTTGGGCCCCTCGTGATAACAGTTAATTGTCTGTAAAAATGTGCACAGATCCCCGTTTGGGTTGTTTACTAACTGATTTGGATGCGGTTAGGCCCTAAAGAGGTATCATTATGTTGATAGTTCTTTGGAAAATGAGCCCCTGATGGAGGCAACACCAGAGTGGAGCAGATTTAAGAATACACAAAACTGCTTTCAACCGTTGCTTACTTGAGTGCAAATTTATCACTATTTTAATGTAAGATAACATTTGGCTGTCATCAGCCCACACTGAACTTCATCTATGATTAGCATCAGTTTTCTGTTTTGCTCCTCGTACAATAGTGAAAGATGTTCGCATTTTTACTTAAACCTCTCACATTTGAACACACTTTGATTCACACAGTAAGGTCCAGGAAAAAACAGATGTTCCAGGCAACTGGCTTAATTTGGCACTGAATCATCTGTGTCCTGTGCTTAATGTTTGTGGCTTGGTTGAAACTTAAATCCAAATTGCAGTAAAACTCAAATCCAATTTGTGTCCTGCATAAAGTCAGAATGAGAATTGTATATTGGCTTGAGTTTCTGCAGATTTCTTTTTGGCAACAGTTAGTAATGTTTAGTCAAATGAGATAAAATTGGAGTTGCTGTACTGTACCAACACTTTCAGCTGGCATTTTCTTGACTTTTATGTCAATTATTCTCAGTTTCTCAGATAATCAAACCTTATATTAGTGCTAAAATATTACAGTTTGATACTTTTAAAGGTTTGTGAAGTCTTTAGAATGTTAACCATTAATGCAATATGATCTAAACTGTGATCACATTTTCATCCATATGCTAAAATTATATGAAGGGAACCCAATGAACCAAATAATCCAAAAACAATACACTTTCCTTTTATTTATTGTGTAAAACTTAATCTCAGCATACTTAATCTTAAATATTTGGATATCGCAAAAGTGACCCCGTTTGCAGAATAACATTTTTAACATTTCCCTTGGATGGATTTGAACCTGGTACTCCTTATAGAACAGCTTCCTTCCGTAAATTGCCTGCTTAAGGTCCTTTGACAGTATTTAAAGTAAAGGGACCACTGTCATTCCTAAAACTTTAGTTTCTTCTGCTTTAACATTTCCAAGGTACAGTGACTTGTTTGATTAGGGCTGTTATCTTGCTGAATGATCCTCGTCACATTCATGAATGGAAACCTTGACATTTTACTGTAGAGTTTTCTTATCTATCTTAGAACTCCTACCTCCTTCAGCGATGACAAGCTCTTATGGTCCAAAGGCAGTAAAGCAGGCCCAAATCATGGTACTGCTAACACCTTGTTTCACGGATGGGATGAGGTTCTTATTCTGGAATGCAGTGTTTGGTCGTAGCCAAAAATAATGTTTCTTCTTTAGGCCAAAAAGCTCTCATTTGGTCTCATCCATCTGCAGAACATTCTTATTAACATTTTGCCAAACACAAATATTTTAGATCTTTAAAATTAAAACAAAACAACTAATGTGCAGTTTTTGTTATTATTTGTTTAAATGGCCTTGAATACTACTTGAATAAAAATCCAATCACATTTTAGCTCATTAATATTTGCTTTAATATTTATGCAGAAATAGAGCAACCAACTATTCAAGCACCTCCAAATGTTCATTTTACATTAAGCATTCCATTCTAAAAGGTGTAACATTTTTAGACACTACAATACATTTAAAGGGGCTTTTTTATCTGAAGATTTCAATCTTGTCAGGTCGCCTGTGTCTATTGCAATTAAATCAACACAATTTGCTGTTGTAAAATGCCCAGATACCATACTCATGTAACAAAAAAGTTAAAGTGGTGCAGTTAAATTGCACATTTTGGTGCTGCTTTGACGGCATTGTTGTTATATATTGTCAACAAGTTAAACTGTGCCTGCCTCATTGTTGCATGTATAATCAACTACAAAAAGTTACATTTTAACTTTTATGCTATATACAAAAATGATTTACAAATACCCTTTACTCCTATTCAGAAAGAACTGTACATGATTCCCTGAATATGTACTTGCTTTGTCATGTCTCAGAAGTGTGTATGTGTGTTTGTATTCTGGCCATTCAGTGTGCAACCTTGGCTGGCCTGTTCTGACACTCAATTTGTCGTCCTGTGATTTGAGGCCTTAGTTTCTCATTACATCTAAAGTTTTTGTGTCCTTGTGCAACAAAAATTAGTTTGTGTGTGTGTGTAAATCACCTGTCATATGCACATGCTCCTTTAAGAAAAGGCCAAGGGTGTCATTTGATTCCTGCTGCCTTGCTTTCATATTTATGTGTCTCATATTCACGTCTATTGGCTGTGTCTCAGTTGGGCTATCCATCAACACTTTTTATCCCCATCGCACCAACAATACGGACATAAAACGCTTTTTTATGTCAGCAAAATGCTGCCACAAATAAAACCGCAACAACACACCTCTTTATTTGTCTGGGTAATAAACTACATAAATTAAAACTGATAAGTGACCAAATTTGCATTATTTGTATCCTATGGCCCTGGGCTTTAATGGAAATTACTATAGGCAGTGAAGCTGTATTAAAATTATTACCCACAAAATTGGAAAACAGGTGAAATATTAATCAGTTTACAAAACTGAAGAACAACCAAACCCAGGGGGAAGTGTCCTGCTCTCACCAAGACAACACCATTTCTCAAACCAACATGTCAGCAGAACATTTGAAAAACTATATCACTCATCCTTTTTTCAATACATTATGACATATTAATTTTACAAATTTATTTGTGGTTGCTTTAATATGTATTGTAGTTTGCTTCGCCTGCCAGGAAATGAGGATGAATATTAGTTCAACTCAAATTTAATGTAACTCATCACACAATATTGTCACATTGAAAAATAATATAATAATAATGTTCTGTATCAACTAAACCTGTAATACTGTAAATTAGTAACAAAGAAAACCACCAAACGATAACAAAACATTTACAAAACTGAAATTATTACAAATTGTGTTTGGTCACATCATCATAGGAATAAAATGAATTATATTCTTAAGTCAATTATACATTACACCACTAAATCAAAAACATATTCAGCCATTACAAAACAACCTCTCTGTCTGCACTGAGTGTACCACAACACAAACTATGCTTATCTGCAGGTTGTACATTTACCATGTATTCAGGATGAATAAAGCAAAAACAAAAACAAATACAAAACAAAAAAAGGGAAACTAGTTAAAAGCAGTGGGACGAAGAAACATCTCTCTCAATTTTGTTCACACAAATAAAATCAGTTGCCTTTGGCCTGCTTAGGGGTAGAAGGTGAGGGAAGCACACAAAGGCAGTGCAATTATTCCGCTCTGGCACAACAACAGAGAGCAAAAAGAGCATCAAAGGCTTTCCTCTGAGCAAAATAGGGCTCCCTCTGAGGAAAAACACAACCTGTGTGTGAATATCAGTGCATGGACTTGTGGTCCTCTCTTCAGATGCAAGGGGCAAAGGATGTGTGTCAATGTCAGCATTAGAGTTTTATTGTATGTTGCACAATATGTAAACTAAGTTTGCTTAAAACTTGGTTTAAGGAAGTTGAAAACAATGTTCATGTTTGAAGTATAAAATGGACCATTTTTAGATATAATATGAAAAACTTAAATATAAAAATTTTTTAACACAACAAATCCTTAAAAATGTGTTGTGTTAAAACCTATATATATGACCTATATAGGTTTTCCATATAGGTTTTACAGGTGCAGTCTTATTATTAACGTTATGTGTTGTTGAATAAAATTATAGCCTAGACCTGCATGCACACTTGTTGGTTTGTGCTGTAATGTTAAAGAAGGAGAGAAATGTATCTATAATTATAAAATTCTGTTATTTTATTTTTGTTATTGCTTTATACATGTATTTACTTTCTTAAATGAACTGTTTTCAAACATAACCTGTTTTGAATCTATTTCTAATCTATTTTTAACACTACACCTATGCTGTAGAGTGTGTCAAAACCATGATTACTTTCACGTTTCATTATAATATTGTTAACTTTGCAACATATTGCTAACCTTTTCAGCATTTTACTGAATTATAGGCATGGCTTTTGAGCAAAACTTGATTTTGAAAAATACCAGGAACATATTTTCTTTCAGGCATATTATAGGGCATCCTAATATAAAAAGGGTCCTTCAGCAACCCGGAAGCCGATACTCACATGTATACGTACCGGTTTCTAAGTACAGTTGGCACAGTTGTGTACCGTTATAGCTGAGACATTTGGTTCTGTTTGATTCTTTACGGGGAAAAAATAACAACATGAAAGTAGTTGCGTTGATAAGGTAACCATGCTTTTTGCTGTGTGTATCAACGTTCTGTTAGTGAGGTGCTTGCTGTGGACAAACGCTTAATGTGTTTCTGTGAGATATAAGATGTTGTATCTCGCATGTGACTTTATTTAATACCACAGTTAGGTATACAGTGACACTTAGAGAAATTCAAAGTTATCGACCAAAAAAAAACAAAACAGTTCAATAGCCGCTTTTATAAGCAAATTACTGCGCTAACCTAAGGCACAGGCTCAAAAGACAGCTCATCCCCAGCCACTGAACTAACTACATTTTCTGCATCCCTTAGTATTAGTGCTGCTGTACCACATTCCCAGATGTCTAACTGGACAGTCCTGATTAACGTTATGTAGGTCTGCATATTAATAACTCAAAACACAAATGTGTGTTTATTTCTCATACTGTGTTCCAGTGGGGGCAAAGACAGCTGCTACAACATGATGCAGTGTGTTGCTGCTGGGCACCAGATAGTGGCTCTGGCTAATCTGCGTCCTTCTCACACAGGTGAGTAGGAAACACTGCTGGGGTTGTGTTGTGCCTTTCGAAGCCTGGCGAGTCTATATTGGGCAGCAAGCTACACTTCTGCAGACCAAGGAACCAAGACCAAGAGAGTACATGAAGTAGTGCAGATATTTACACATTTTATGTATAAGTGTAGCATGTTAGATTCACAAACATGTTACAAAGATGTTACACTCAAAGTATGCAATAAATACCTGAACAGTCATGCATTAGATTATACTTGTGTAAACACTTGTAAATATTTGTATAAGTACGTAACCTTTAAACTTAAGTTAATTTAAGCAGTGCTTCCTGTTACGGGAAAAACACATACACCATTATCTTCATACCTGGAAACCGCCCAGCACAATCTCAATGTGATCTATTGGCTGTTGTGGCAACACAGATATGGCAACAACTTCACACCTGGAAACTGCCCAGCACAACCTCAATGTTATCTGTTCGTGCTGAGCAGCACATCTAAAGTAATTGGGGTTTAAGGATCTTACTCAAGGTGTCTCATTGGTGGTAATGATGAAGGGACAATGCTGCCTGTTAGGGGATTTGATCACTGACCTTGCACAGTCACTGCTAATATGATAAATTGTGAAACAGATGAAGATTTTGAAGTTTTTTTTTTCTTTTTTTTAAGAGTAACCATGCATTACTTAATATAAAAATAGTTTGAGAGATCTTTCCAAGACAGTACTTTTTAGGTTTTATCATTCCTGTATAGTCATTTTAGTGTCCTCGTAACATATGTTGATATAGTTTGATGTTTGTATACCATGTATTATATCACACAATATTGACATCACATCCTGTGGATTTTAATAAACTCATCTCTTTTATTGGAGTGGCGTGTCGTCTTTAAACATCTTTTCATCTATCCCACAGATGAGTTGGACAGTTACATGTACCAGACGGTGGGCCACCAGGCCATAGAGCTGTATGCTGAAGCCATGGATCTGCCCCTGTACAGACGGACCATTGAAGGCTCCAGCTTGGACACCAGCAGAAACTACCGTGAGAGAGAAGGAGATGAGGTGGAGGACTTGTATGAGCTTCTGCACCTTGTGAAGGTATTCCTTTTCTTTGCTCTTTTATTTTCCTAGTATTGTGTTAGGCAGCAGAGGAAACACTGTCACTGTCTTTGGACAGGTCCTCTGTCCAAGAGGTCAAACGCCTATTTATAGTAAGTGCTTTACTGTTAAAAAAAATAAATAAAATTTATATATACATACATACATACATACATACATACATTTGTACATACTATTTGTTTACCTGGATTTCTGTTGTTTTGTTTTGTGAAGGTACTGTACAGTAAGTAGGGCAATTTCTCTCTAATATGTGTGTCATACCAAAAAATTGTTTCAACAAGAAACCATCAAAAAACAGCGAAAGAAGTGTTAAAGACTTTCTAGTGGTAATCTCAGACAATGAGTAGCTGTCTCTAAAGCACATAGGGTCAAATTATACTTTTGCTGATTAGAGTCTTGTGTTAATTTTGGCAGTTTTTGAATATGCGATGTTGCTTTTCAATCTCTCATTGAACACAGCAAATATTCCTCTTCTGATGGTGTTGTCACTTTTTGTCTACCGGAGACTAAGAAAGACCCTTTTTGCTTAGAAAAACAATTTGACTTCTTACAATTTGACTTACTTTTGATACCGCATTTTCCACTATCCTAATGCTACTTACATGTAGTGAGCAATGTGCTGCTGGCAAGGAAAAGGAAGTTACATAATTTTTATTTTTTTTTTTTACACAATTTACTTATTTATTTATTTGGAAGACCTTCAGCCACTGCCTAAGTAGCTGCTACTCTTCCTTGGGTCCTGACAAGTAAACATACATCACAGTATGAAACTTGCATTACAAAAATCAACAAAGGGTCATTAATATTAACATCAAAAACAACAACAAACATCATCATATCTTAGTGTGACCTAAAATTGTCTATACAAGCAGTTTAATGCTGCTCAAAAATGATTGTACAACTAAAACTGCATACAGCACATTAAAGTAATCAAGGCCTAATCACGGATTATGCTATACCAAAAGTTAATTAGTATCAAAGTAAGTATCATTAGCAAAATCAACACGATTTTGTATTCTGCCAATACATTATTCTTTAAACCATTTTTTAAAAAGTAATTGTACTTGTTGAATATGTAATATACAATGGCAACCCATTCAATATTCATTACTCTGTCCATAGAGAGTGGGTCATGTAACTCTGTCCTGGAGTTATTTATTTATTTATTTTTTAATAAAATCTTTACTTATGAAATTGACCTCGCTAGCCAACAGTAACCCAGATGAGGAAGAATTATTGTTTAAACAATTAGAAAAATGTATTTCTAAATGTAAATATATAGCACATCTTTTCAGCAATCCCAGACCTCTTCCCATGACTGTAACAGAATTTTCAATCTGCTTCGACCAGGTCAGGCTGCTGTCTAATATAACTAAGAGTAGAACAACTACAAGTACAACTAGTTTGGTTTCCCCAATCTGTTCATTAGAAACATTAAGAGAAACATTTAATTGACTTGTCATCATTTTGATGCCCAATCACTTTAAGTATCAAAATTATAAAATGTGAATATTATTTTCACACAATGTAAAAGTATTTTATTTACAATTTTATGAAACTGCAATTATTTTAACTCATTATTGCATTGCTTCATTGAGCAGAAATGAGAAAAGTAGTCATTTTGATGCTCTGTCACTGCTGACATATGCTTGCCTAATTTTTAGTGAACAAGCTCTCGGAGCACTACTAAACTTCCATCTTGGGTAAGGTTCATGACATTGTCACACTGTTGAGATGTTTTACAAGTCATTCTCTATGGATTCAGAGTCACTTAGTAGCCCATCAGCAATGTCTCAAAGAGGCTTTGCTTGTCGAGCTTTGTCTGGCCTGCTGTACACTAATAGTCCTTAGCACCTACTGTAAAATGCAACCAAGCTGCACGAGATTAAAAAGCCATTTAGTGCTTTTAGTCTGTCTTATTTAGTATGTCTTCATTTCACTGTCAAAGTGAAGTAAGTTTTCTTTTTATCTTACTTTGGAAAAAAATATATAATGTGCTTATTGTTTCAGTTTATCAAAGTTTTATGTGTGACGTTGGAGTGAGTTGACCCTTGACAGCTAACTTCAGAGGAAAAATCCTCTTCTTTTTTATCTCACTCAGCAGAAGATCAGATGCAAAAATTAATCACCAAATTAATATTTCATCAAACACCACTTTTGCCAGAACACAGGAAAATATTCATTTGATTCCAATTTATGTACGAGACCTTGGTCATCCACTGTGGTACAGGGTGGCTGACTGACAGGTTTGAGACACCTGCATGTGTGTTTATCACACCGCAGGCACTACCTGCCTACCTGACCGCCTGCAGCCATGAAAAAGCTACCTGGACATAAACCTAAACAGCAGCAACAGCTCTCCCTGCTGTCAGCATGTACAGGGTGTGGAATTGATCTGGTGCAACATTTTTCCACTTCTGCACCCCCACACAACCTTTCGTTTTAGCTTGCAGCATCAAAATTTAAGAGCTACTTATTGTATTGTGGATTGGAGTTTGTTGTAGAGATTGGATGTGGCTTGGTGTGGTGCAAATGAAACAAGTGGGGGGTGGGAATGCATGGTTCTTCCTGTAGGTTTTGTGGAGACATGTTCATCTGGAGCTGTGCTGCTCCAGGGCGCCTGCATGTCCGCACACTGCATGAGTGGCAACGGCCAGTCATCCTGCCTCTGGGCATTTTGTGCCCTCTGTCTGACTTTCTTGTCGTCTTCTGTATAAATCGCCAGCTTTTCACACGCGGCTACATGAGACCGGTCATGTTTGTGTTTTTTCTTGTGAGAGAGCACATTCACACGTTGTGCAACTTATGAAGTTTGGGCTCTAAGTATTCACAGTCAAACTGGCTGGTATGTGATGCAATATACCATCTCTGCCTGTGGTCGGGACTTTAATTGCAAAGAGCTGCTCATTTCCCTTTTCAAGGCTTCTCTGGTCTGACCTCACCTGTCAGACAGGCCACAGATCAGGGCAGTTGGACTCCCGTGGGGCCTTCATGGGCCAGCAGACCACCAGTCGTCTCCCTGTTTACCCTTCTCACAGTCATCAGCAGACCTGCATCATAAACAACAGGCTTCCTCTCTCACTCTCTTTCTTATCTCAAATTTCAAGTTAGTGCTCTCTGTATTTAATTTTATTTTCAGTTTTTTGTTTTAGCATTTTTACTAATGGATAGGTTTACTTGCACCATTTTTTTTCACCCTGTCAAGGGGAGTGATCATGGAAATCAATGAATTCCTTGTATGTAGAAACTCAAAATCTTGTCAACAGATCTTAAATTTTCTCTTAAAAAGCCAGATTATCGTCATATTCAGTTATGTTCAACACAGATGGCTTGTTTACTGTTTTAAATTTCTAAAAATGTATTTTTCACCATAAAGCTTATCGAGTTGTTGATTAGTGAAGAAAATGAATGAGTGGGGAAGAAGAGAGAGGAAAAACAGTTCTTTTGATAATGAGCCGTTAAGTCACCCTTACTGGAAAAGAACAGTTTTAGCATGAAAAAATGTGTTCTGTTTGGAAGGTGGGATATTTTGAAAGATTCTTTCTAGCAGTTTGAATTAATTAGAAGTTACAAGATTATATTTCGCAAATGACACTTGAGCATAGATGAAAGAGTTTTTTTTTCTCAGATCCAGAGTTGATGAGTTTTAAGTGGATATATTTCCCTCCTCCTCCTCCTTTTGCGATGCTGGGAACAGACTTGTAGCATGAGCCAACAGTGCCATCTATGGATCATTCCCAGCAGCTGACAAATCAAAGTTACTCTACACTTTGACCTCTCTGAGAATGTTTGGAGCCATTCAAAAGATTCAAAGGAAGAGATCATATTCTTCAGATCCATTGTTAATACAAAAAAAAGCCCAATTATTATAGAAAAAATGATCTGTCCGTCCCCTGGCAGTAGTGATAATAGCAGAATGAAAATGTGCCCCTATCCTTGGCCCCTTTTGCTCTCATCCCTGGCTGTATATGGCAGTGTGTCTTTGAAGTGTGTAACCTGATAGACATGCAAGCCACAGCGTCCCATCCAGCTAGCTGCTGATCTTTGAACCTGCTCTTTGAGGGGGAGAAATAACAGTTTTGTCAGCAGTAGGGAGAGGGGGCATTTTTTACTTTTGGACATTTCTGACTGTAAGGGTATATTTTCATATAGATGACATCATTTTGTCCTTTACTGGTCTTCAGCGCAAAATAGAAAGTAAGAAAACAGAAGTCTCTATATGTATAAAAATCTTGATGTGTAGCATCATACTTGGTATACTAGATAAATATACTGTATTTTGACAAATATGTGCTCCAGATCTCCACGTACTGTAGTTTAAAGTCCATACTTACTGCTCTCCTCTGCTGTGATCTACTCTGATGTGTGATACAGATCAGCAGTGTCAGTCACCCCTGGCTGTAATGCCAGTCCCCCCAAAGGCCTGCAAAACCCCTCATATTAGTCATATCACATCCCTCAAGTCCTTTATCCTTCTCTCTGTGCTCTGTGACCCGACACAGTGGCTCTTTATGCCCCGTGACCCTGCTTGTGTGTGTGTGCGTGTGGAACCTCACGTGTTCAAGGTCAGGTCAAATTGGGCCTGTGTTACATGATGATAGGTCTATCTCTGTTCCCCTTACACACCTCTGCCTCTGTCTTTTTGCCCTAGTTTTCCTTCTTTCAACACTCTCCGGTTGGAAAAAGTAGTCTTGCTGTTTCAGTCGTATCTTTTTCTCTGCCAAACCCAACCTTGAACTAATGGGTGTTGCACACAGCTAGATACTTATTAGTTGTTAATTTGCTTTTTACAAGGCTTCTATTCTATTTTCAAAATGGTTTGCAGTAATAGAACAGCTTATATTACTTGAATGGCTGTGAGTTTTGGTAAGATTCAACCACAGTTTCAGTCACTTGATGTAGTAATATAGTAGATACTACATAAAAATATAGTGACTCTTTCACGGCATTTCTGCAACCTTTTGAGCTGATGAATAAAGACAAAGACATTTAAACTCATTAGAGTGATGAGGAACAATAGATGATATCTATGCACACGTTTCTTTCTGCCAGCTCTAATTATCAGCAGTGTGACATCTCTGTCATACTGAGACCCAGCTTTGAGAACGATGGAAATGTTACTTTCAAATCTAATTACCTATCCGGTAATGCATTCGACTTTTCAGAAACACTGTTTTTAAAGTCCTTTTATTTTTTGGATAGATGATATTATGGGTCAGTTGGTACCAAACTTTTTCCTTCCATTTCATCCATCTTTTTCTTATGGAGTTGGAAAAGAAGCACACTGAGACCTTTGGCCTTTGTAGATGAAACATTTCCTTGTCTTGATGTTTGTTTAAACACCTTGTTTTTAGTGAGATAATCCTTCTTAAATGTACACATTCTTTCCCTGTTCCCTGTTTCTCCTGACCTTTATTGCACACACACTCCCCCCTCATCCTCAGTCTCTACAGTCGTTCCATTATCGACATCTGCAGACATGAGTGGGGCCCTCTGAGATCGCAGAGGCACTCTGTCCACAAGTCCAAAAATTTTTTTCTCATTCTTTTTTCTCCTGCTTTCTACTAGCATCTTTGTCTCCATTGTATCGTTGTCACACTTTCATCCAGACTCTTCAGAAGCCTGGCACTGCGTTGCTGCAAGTACCCTGATGGAGATATATCCTGCTGTGTGAAAAAGAGGAAGAGGAACTGAGGGAGAGGAGAAAGAAAGGAGCGGTGTGGAGGAGGAGGATAGGCTTGCTGGCTGGCTGGCAGGCAGGCAGGCAGGCAGGCAGGCAGAGGAATCTCCAGTTGAACCAGGAGTTCTGTGGTATTGATTAGGGAGCTGAGGTGTTGCGAGACAAGTCGCTGAGGATGGTTTTGAACTATGAAGCAAGGGGGTGGTGGTCAAAATCAAACAAGCAGCCCTTCTCTGATTACCGGCATGGTGCCGCGTTAGACATACATTTGGGGATCAACAGGAAAATGGATTTCTTTAAAAAGCTGCTTAATACATAAATTATGGCCTCTGGGGTCACGGTGAGGGTTTAGGAGATCAGATCAATAACAAAGCTAATGCAAGCTTGTTTTAGTGTGTTTGAGGTGCAGAGAGACCTCAAAATAGTGTTATTGGAAGTACCTTACAAGCAGTCTAAAACTAATGGATAATCCCTTTGCAGAAAGGTTTGTTTTTTTGTTTTTTGGCATTTTCAGCACAAGTTTATAGTATCTTACCTGTATACAGTGCAGCTTGTAACAGCTGTCTATCTGGGTTTCCTCTCAATGTGATAACCATTGTTATTCTTTTCCTTTGGTGTGAGACTGCTTGTATTTATGTTGGTTGACACAGCGGCAGTAAGGTTGAGATTGCAGGCTTGTTTTGCACATGAGGAAGGATAGCATTAGCGCAGAGATAATGGCGCTGTGTATTGTTCGCTGGCCGTGTGGAAGTGGTGGGACAGGATCTATTAGATGCAGGCCCATTTCCCTCCAACTGACGCTAACATTCCCCACGAACATTAGATAAAGAGCCTAGCCTCAAGCCTTTGTAATTTGTTTGTATTTTTCTGCTTAATGTACTTTGCTCAATCTTGTTTAGCGATGATGGAAGTTGATAGCCTTATCTTGCCAAGGGCATGAGCCTCCACCACTGCTTGGTTGAACATTGTTGCAGTGAAGAACATGTGTCCTTATGGTATTATTTTATCTTGACTCTGGATAAATTGTAAATGCAGCTAGAGGTTATTTGCATTTGAGCAATTGGCTACTATAGTCTTCTGTATTATGCACCAATGTAAATAACCCATTATGGAAAGTGCATTGCTGTAATTTCTCTCTTTGTTTTATCGTTCATATTAAAAATGTAGGGAAATGTGATCATTTTGTAGTCCCGGCTGACCAATTTGTTTTCCTTTTTTTTGTCATTGCATGTTTTGTCTCTTCTTTCTTTACTATCCACTTACTGGAAATGCCATAAACAACTGACATTTCTTATAATCACAGGTAAATTATTTTCTTTCACCCTTAATTTTTCATTTTTCACTTTTTTCTTGTTTTTAGATCATATTTCCACATGCTGACTCCATGTTTGGTTTATTTTTTACACATCAGACTAAAAGTGTACATGAGACTTTAGCACTTTAAGAAAAACTGAATTTATCGAGGTGGTTGGACTGGTAATACAATTTTTTAAACTCATCATTATTAACAGATACTCAGACCAAATACCGTCTGCCTCAGCTCTCTGTCTCAGACAGAAGTCTTTGAACTCTCTGCTATTCATTGACTCTAAAATTAAAAGGGCTTTTCTGTTTTGTTTTGCCAACCAATCCCCTCAAGAAATATTTGTGGCAGGCCCCATCACCTCCCGCAGCTAAAGTCATAACCAGCCGTAGAAAAACACTGCCCGGAGTCTGGATAGTAGGTTAAAGTTGCATAACTGCTATATTTTCCTGTAGTCTCTCTCTGGGGAGGTTGGGGTAGTGGGGGGTTCATGATGTCTGTTCAAGCTATGGAAGATGGAGGACACTACATGCAAGATGCCAAGAAACTGACCTTATCAGAAAAACATTTACATTTGAATGTATGTTTGTGTTTGTAGGCCAGTGTATGATTGCATGTACATACATGGACGTCAGTACATGTGGGTGCATACACGCTATGGACTAGGTGGTTTCTAGGGAGCATGAAAAGCAACTGACATAGTTTACTGCTAGTTTGCATGATACTCCTTTGATTCTCTCCTTCTGTTTTCTGGAAGCACCTTCCTGTCTCAGATGCTCAGACACCACTTACCTCAGGTAAGTGGGAATGTTGCCATGACTGAGCTGGGAATATTACTTTGTTCTATTCCCTGTACAAAACCGTTGCTGATGCTTATTTATTGGAACACCTTATCCTTTTATTGCTGAGAAGCAAGACCTTGAGTGTTTGGGAGGTTACATGAATATGTCTCTTCTAAAAAAAAATATGAAGGCACAGAGTAACAATTTGTTTAATGTGGAAACAACCATTAAAATATTGCATTTTTAGGAGGCAGTAATAAATAAACTTGTTTGCTTGAACTGCAAGTATTCATGGTAATATAGGAGAGCGATAAATGACCTTATGTCTCCCTGCTGCTTCCCAACATTTAGTTTTCCATGCGTGTTGATATGGAAAGCCCACTTGTCCTTGGCCTGCAGAAACTAGGGCTCTGTGCTTGGTTTGGCCAAAGCCTACTACTTCCCTGCCTGACGAGTGACTGGGCTTGTGTTTACGTAACCATATATATATGTTAATCTCTCTACTTTTTTTAACCCTCATGAATTTCTACATTTTCCAGCTGTGCACTATGGCATATTTATGCTCAGCGTCTATCGCTGAAAACAGCTCCATCATTGTAAATGAATCACTATCCAAGACTAAAGAGTGTGTGCCTGTGTCTTTGTATGTCTCTTCGTCTTCGTCAACAAATTCTGTACAAGCTCAGTCATGAAAAGCTGCAGTCGTACCTTAGTACATAAAATGTGCAGATCTACGTCATTCTTCTCCAGGCCTGAATCAGTATATAGCCTATCTTGCTTGGCACTCGTCACATGTCTGTCAGTTGACAAGTGTCGCTCACTCATCATGCTGATGAGGCGAGTCCTACATCATATCCTCTGCTGGCTGATCACACCTGCATCACAGCCTCACTGGAGGATAGTACTTTGCCCTAATCTGCTTCCTCTCTCCCCTTCTTGACCTGCATTATCTCAGGAACTGGTTGGTGCATTTAAGTTTATGAGCAGCTGGATTTGCGAGCAGTTTGTTTTTCTTATTCCACCACTCTGTATGGTTGAGGACTGACACATGGTGAGTCATCTCGCAAGCCCGTCCACAAGCACAAAGGAAGAGCCCGTCTTTCAACAGCTGCTTCAAACAGACAGCCCCACCAGTTTACCAAAGGGAATGTCTCTGAAAGCCTTTTAGAACAAGGTTTTGGCCAATGTTTGTTTTACAAAGACAATTCCTAAGCTTGCGTGTCCATTTGTTGCTTTATTTTGATGGATTAGACATTGTACATAGTGTTTTTGCGTCAGTATATATAAGCAGAATGGGCTCTTGCAAGCAGTGGGTGAAACCTTTTACATTATAATTCATCCAAACTGTTTCCTGGACCCTCTGCACACCTCTTTAAACATTATCACTCTTTTACCAATTCCAGAAGTCACCTTGAAATATAAGTGTCTGTACAGAATGATAATGAGGAAGCTGATTTAAAACAAATAAGCAGTGTCTCCTTCTACTAAGCTCACTTCAAGTGTCCTGTCAGTTTGGCATGTCTGAGTTGTCAGGACAGCACAACATGCCCCAGAACTATGTCTGCATTATATTAAACACAATCGCTTGACCCTAGCTGGCCCTCTTCGCTGTACCACATTTCCTTGAGCTGGTACAACAAGGTCCAACCCCCTTTTCATGTACCCACCATGTAGGGGAACAAGGGAGAACAATTCCATTACATTACAACAGGCACAAAGCTAATCTAATGGAGAGAACATTAAAACCGTGTCGCATCTAGTCACTTACTTGATGGATCCTGGAAGAGAGGAATGATGAGGAGAAGGCGTGTTGGAGAGAAGGGGGTAGAATAGGATGCCATGGGGTTAGAAGTAGTGTCTATATGACAATGAAAAGTAAATGATGGTACCTCAATGCCCTTGAGCAAACTGTCATTCAAATCACTTTAATTAATTTCACTACGTCCCTGCCATCACACACAAGTGTACTACACAGCAGCTGTAATATAATAGAAAATTCAAGCCAACAACTTTGGACTCAATAAAAAGAGGATTTTCTAATGACAATATGTGGCCTTGTGTCTGAACAGTCTAGATCTGCCAGCTCTGGCTGCCTGGTTGACAGAACAGGCTGAAGCAGGCATTTTGGAAACCCACCATTTTGCAAAATGGAGCTTTGTATTGTGAGGGTGTATAATTAAGATCTCATTGTGACAACCATTGAGAGAGAGCTAATGAGGGTTCAAATGTATTCCATATAAATATGAATATTGGATTTTTAATATTTTATGGCTTTCTAATTGCTTTGGTTGCTGTTAATATTTTTGACTGTTGAATATTACCCAGACCGAATGTGTGGCTTGTACCTTCAAGATGAGAGCGGATGAAATAGCCACATTCTCAATCCAAATTTTTAGTTTTATTCTTGTCATGTACTATATGTATCTTTGGGGCAGATACTTCTTTTGACTGAAGGCATGTCTATGACTGTGAATACATTTGAACCACTCTTTTACTCCCTTACTAAGATGAATGTATATATAATTACAAAGTATATCACACACACTACCTTGATATAGAGTTTAATGGCCGTATCGTTTCTTTGTGGAGTATGTCTGCTGGCCTTAATCTTCCGAACAGCTGACATCTTAATAACTCAGCCCTCTCCATCCATTTCCACTGGAGACATCCGGATGTGGGGGAAGGATTAGTTTAATGAATATGACAATTAGTAACAGAAGTTAATGACTGCATGGGGCTAAGTACCCTGATGGACATGGCTTGGGGGGACTGAGGGCTTCCATTGCTCTGGGCCATAGATCCTTATTAATAGCTTTTCTGCCTGCTGGAGAGGACAGGGGAAGCCAGGCCAGGCCTTTGTTTAGTCTGCCTCTGACTGGGCTGCTAGGGAGTTGCACTGTTGCGCAACTCCGCGCCAGAATTAGTCCCGCTCTAGGCATGAGTTAATGCAAGCCTCAGGTCCTGGATCAGGTGAGGCTTCCTTTGATGAACTAGGGTCATTAAATGTAAAAAAAAAAAAAAAAGAAAAGTAAAATTGAATCAGGACTCGGGGGGGAAGGCTCTTTCTTTGAATCTTGTGCCAACAGTCATGAAGGAAGATAAGTGGTTTGCGGGTCACAGGAGTCTTGATGACCCTTTCCTTGATTTAGTGTTACGTTAGCTTCTTACCCAGATCCAACCTCTAATGCAGTCAAAACATCGTTTAGTTGGATAGCTCTCATAAAGATTTTTATTATTATTTATTATTATATGGTACTTCATGAGCTACCTTGTCACTTTGTCAGGTATTCACACTATAAACCATTTTAATAAATTTTTCAGCTACCATAAAATCAAAGTTTGTATTTTTATTGCATCATGAATAAACATGGAATAATTCCCATAATATCCATCAATTCAGATTTATACATACAAATACCTGTTCTTCGCAAAAATTTAAGGTGAATTTCCCATCGATGATGGAAGATTATGTGTAGAATTTGTAAAATCACATCCAAAGGAGTTATCTGCTAACCTATTCCTGTGGAGACAGACAAAAACATGGCGACAAAAACATAGCCACATCCAAAAAAATCATTTTGCAAAGCTGTTTGGCAGAATTTCTAGTAGCTACAGATTCCATTGAAAAAAAGGGACATGTGAGAATTTTGTCTCGTGTTATAAGTGCTGAGTGTTAATGTAGCCCTTTAATTGGTCGTGGCTGAGTTGAAAATTCAGACACAAGACAGGGATTTGTTGCTGTTGTTTTAATGCTCTCTTATTCTGTCAAGCTGTGTCTGGTCAAGAGAAAGTAGAGGGACCAAACTGGTGTTGATGAAACACATTTCTTCAACACTCACATACTTATCTCTTGTCCTCTTTCTCTCTTTATCCTCCTCTTTACCTTCTAATTTGCCTCTTTAGGAAGTGACAGGTGTATTTAGGGAAAAGGTTATCATTGTATTAGAATAGAGTGTTGGCCCTGAGGCTTACCTCGAATTACATGACACTGCCTGCAGCCCCCTTCGCTCTGTGCTGGGCTGAAATGTTATCAGTCTGACTTAATTACTGTCACAGGGCAGTGGAATTGACTGTAATGTATATTCCAGCGTTGGACACATTGGAGAGATATTAAAACTTAGGCTAAGCACCAAAACCCAAGTTCTTAAGATCTATTGGTGTTTAACTTCAGGTCAGTTAAAGTTCATTTCTAATCGTATGTGTTTTGCTTTGCTGGTATTCCTCACATTCTTGCCTGCACCGTAAACACATGGTCACAGCCACAAACACACACGGAGCACATCCTTTATCTGATTAGCTGGCACGCCTACATGAAAGTCTGGGTTTGTGTGTGTGTGTGTGTGTGTGTGTGAGGAACATTGCGTCGCAGCTCAGCATCAGGCCCCAGGCAGGGCATGGATTTCATTTAGGAAAGTATCAAAGGTTTACACGCTGTTCGCTTTAATCAGCATGTTTATCAGGCAGAGAAAAATTGCAGGAAGAGACCACAGGGAGTGGGAGGGGTGGAGGGTTATCTTAAGGACCAGTAGCCAGGGAAATTGATAATGGCTACAAGGTAATTTACTGGAGACTTGTGCATCCCTCCACTGCTCCTACCCTTGCCTCTCATTCTAATTACAGCCCATGTAATGTTCTAATGAATCTGCAGGTGTGTGTCTGTGGGGGGATGGGACATGGCGTTGGAGGAGGGGGTTGTGCATGTATGCTCGTGAATGTATATGTGTGAAATTGAAGCTATTGCCTTCACATGTGTGTTTTTGTTTATGCATGTCACTCCGGCTCAAGCCTGTGTTTTTGAGAGAAGATTGAACACATTTCAAGGCTGCCAGCTCCCATTTCACTATCTCTTGAGTGCATAGTTGTCTCACTGTTTCTGAAATATGAATATGATACGAAAAGCAATTAGATTAGCCCACAGCAATATTAATGATACATGCCAATCAAAGACACAATGCTCCACTGATACTTCAGCTTGTCACTGCGGTTCTGTCTTGCAGCTGGGTGTGGGAAGGATGCAAGCTGCAGCCAGACACATTTAACTTCTGCTCACACTAGACTGTTGATTAGGTTCAGGAACTGTCTTTTGCGGTGCTGGTGCCTCCAGTCACATGCTGGCATGTATGCACAAACACACACATTCACTCACAGAGCCAAATACACAAACCTTCAGGGGATATGGGCTTAACCCCAAAGTCTATGATACAACCATAGTGTAAACATCTCTACAGGATTGTGGTCCACTAAACAAAAGATCTATCGGGAATTGGCTTTCTTTGCCTGTTTCACTCTCTGTGTGTGTATACTTACATGTGTTTGTGTGGTAACACGTTGGGTTAAAATTGTAGGTTGAGCAAGTAGCATTTTCCCCATGGGACAGTTACATAGCATTGCCCTTACAAAGTATGGTGTACAAAAGTCAAGAAATCTTTGTGGTTGAGTTGCTGCCATTTTTTTTCCTCCCACAGGAAAAGGAGAGTGTTGAGGCAGTGTCTGTAGGGGCCATTCTCTCTGATTACCAAAGGGTCCGGGTGGAAAATGTGTAAGTCAAACACACACTCCAAAACACACTTTTTAATTGAGATGGCTATACAATTACTGTATTTAGGCCTTTGAACCCAAATGACGCATGCCCTGTGGTCCACCAAAGGAAAAGAGTCTTTACCTTACTGTGTGTTCGTGTGTCAGACTGAATTTGGTTTAAACACCCAGATTTACACATGCGCAAAAAGCACACTGAGCTTTGTTTATACCATTTTATTTAGACTTTCTTTGATGTTCTGGTGTGGCCCTGTTTTTATGGAGCAGGTTTCAAGAAAATGATTTAAGCTGATAAGCGTAGTTGTCTTTTGGTCCATTTCACTCTGGTTTTAAACTGACATGGACTGCATTCTCTCTCTCTCTCTCTCTCTCTCTCTCTCTCTCTCTCTCTCTCTCTCTCTCTCTCTATCCATCTATCCATCTATCCATCTATCCATCTATCTATCTATCTATCACCTTTATTTATTCCAGCCAGATTCACTTAGAGGCTACCACCTTTTTTGCAGGAACACCCTTAACACTTTCACACTTTTGCTACACCTGGAAACTGTCAAACACAACCACAGTCTGATCTGCAGCCACTCAGCAGCTCCACTGGAGCAGTTTGGTGTGGTGTTAACAAGGGAAGCGCAAGGGTTGCTTTTTCACTTCCCAACCAGAGTCAATTCTGCCTTTTCGCTCCAGTTACTGTACCTGCTGTGAGTGTGTGTTTATTGTGAGTTTAAGTGGCAGGTAATGAACAGGTGTTATTACTTTTTGATAACCAGAAATATCCTTGAAAATCTACATTACTCTGGCGAGGCTCCTAATGAGCCAGACTTATTAAAAAAATACTCCCAGTAGTGCACAGATATTGGCTTTAAAATGTTTTTGAGCCAGGCTCACCCTTCTAACCAATCAGATAATCGCAATTAGTTCTTCTTGCTTAGTAAGAACATTCTCATTTGTAATTTTCTAATTATGACTACCTAAAGCACTGGGCAAAGTATGTTTACCTTCCCCTTAAAGCCTGTAGCACCGGTGGCAGGTGGGAACATGTGTTAAGGGCCTGTTAGGCTCTCAGTGTTTCTGCAAATAGAGAAGCAAAGTCAAGTTGGCTTTAAAGTGGTTTTTGTGCTGGCAAATATTCAATATTAACACCTTTGTTCACGTTCCCTTTCTAAAACCTCCTGCTCTTCCTCTCCGATTTAACGTGTTCCACTATACCTGCTTCACAGATGTTTGCGTCTAGGTTTGCAGCCCCTGGCCTATTTGTGGCACCGAGACCAAGAGTCCCTGCTCTCCGAGATGATATCATCTAACCTCCATGCTATCCTCATAAAAGTTGCCGCCTTTGGTGAGTTTTTGTCTCAGGCAACCTGTTAGCAGTCTGATGTCCCCCAACCTTTTGCTCTCTTTTTTTGTCTGAATGTGCCATTTTGGTTAAGTAAGTTAGTGTTTGGCACATGGATCGAAGGGACAGAATTTGTATAAGTGAGGGAAAGGAGGAGAAGAATGGGAGGTGTAACCAGAGAGAAAAAGAGAGACAAGCAGGGTAATGCCCTAATCATTAATCTGTGGCTTAGTAGCAGTGTTGAGACTTGTGCCAGCGGCGAAGGTATTGAAGCAGAGAACAATATGAAAAGATAAGACGCACAGAGGGAGGAGGTGTGGGGAGGTGGTGGGTGTGTGGAGGGAGGGTTGGCAGTTGAGAAATAATCCTAGGTGATTGCCCTGCACATTAATGCAACCTGTCAATAAGCGACGCATGTCCCCATTGTGTGTGAGAAACACAGCTTTCTATGCTTATGCATAGCTCAGAATACATGGTCCGTGAAGTGAAGATTAAAATCTGGTATCTCTCATTTACGTTTTTCAACTGCTTCAGCACTGAGAGAAGAGGTTAATGTGGTGTCACCAGCTCTCTACCAGCCTGTTTTGGAGCCTGAGGACAGGAAGATCAGATTACTGAATAACAGGAGAGAGCAAAAGAAAAAGTTTTCTTTTTCTTTTCTCTGGTACATGATGTTAAGATCCTTACCTGTATCTACTTGACAGTGAAGCCGGATCCCTTTTGACAGTACCAGTGATAAATGATAATTATTGCTACAAATGGTTCTTTTTACTCTCAAACTACTCATAGTGATAGATCATCATGTAGACAATGTTTACGTGCTGTTAAGTGCTTGTTGTCACCTTTGGTAGTAATCTGTCGAAAAGGGGTCCATGGCTGACTGATGACCCGCAGAGCTAAACGGTGCGTTTAGGATATTCTGCATATCTTTCAGCACTGTTCAAATAACCTCTCATGGAACGCACTTGTCAAGCCATCAATCTTTGGTGCTTTGTTTGCCAGACCTGTTTCTCATTTTTAATAGTTTCATGATAAAGGACTTTTTGGGACTTTTTTCAGATGCCAGTCAGAGGAAAGAGGATGTCAGAATCCAGGTTTTCCATGTTTTTTTTTCTTTGGGATTATAACCATTGTTCGCTAGTAAAAAAAAAAAAAGTTTTATTTCCGCTTGTAACAAGATAAGATCTTAGTTTGAATTTATTACTCACTGATTATTCATAATGCAAACGACCCTTTTGGAAAGAGATACTGATCGAGAAACCACACCTTGAAGACCTCAGTCACCCCTGTAACCAAGCTAGCTTTACTAAGCTCTCTACACACAACTTTAAATTCTCTACATTTTTTGAAGATTATAATTAGAAAGGAAAATCACCTTGGGTGCATTTGAGTGTGTATCTTGGCCTCCCACTGTAGGTGTTTGTGCAAAAAGAAAAGATCTTATCAGCCCTGACTCCTCACCTGTCCCGAGGCAGTAGTAATTAGAAAGGAGAGAATTGAATACTGGTGTAAGCGCCCAGGGCATTTTAGGCAGCACTCATATAATTGCAGCTTTGGTGGGAGCAGGTCTGAGCAGTGAGGTGTGCTGTTTAGGGGAGATTGGGTGACAGAAGGGCATACCTGGTGGCCTTTGGTGTTTGTTTGTCTCTCTCTCTCTCTCTCTGTGTGCGTGCATGTGTGTGTATGTGTGAGCAAAAAAAAAGAGATTTAAAGGGATTTACTTGTGTAGACTTCATAAGAAGAAAAAAACTTTCACAGGGCAGAGGTTATAAGTCTGCATCTGAACTGACAGCCAAAATAGCTTATGACATTTTGTAGTAGTATAAAATGGTTTCGGTGTTTTCTGAATAGTGGGAAGTTATTCAAGATTAATATTCTTTCATTAGGTACTCAGAAAGACAGGTTGAAATTAGGTGTGAATGGATAAAGAATAAGATTCTTTCTTAAGGAAGGGTATATTCCTTGATGACAAATCCCTCTTGTGAAAAGACAGCTGTCCAAATGCCGGATGATCCTCTAAGTGAATACTCTAGAAGTGCTCATTTGCGTGCTGATGGCAGCCTAAAACCACAAAAGAGACAAAGAAGATTTTAGTCTTTGAAGATACCAAATTGCATGTAGTGAAGTAAGTTCAGCTATCTGAGTCTATGTCAGGAAATTCTTCCAATTAGCAAAAATGCATTTCTCTCTAAGGGAAGAGCATGTTTTTGTTGGGAAATTGTCTCTTTGTAATGCAGTATCCCTTGAGCTAGCCATGGTAATTGGCATTTCTAAAAGCTATTATTAAATATTCATGTAATTAGTTAATTGATTGATTAGTGCAGGTGTGTATGAGGGCACAGGTTCAGTAGTTAATTGGTCCTCAGCTCCAGAGATAATTGGCATGTGTGAAATCAAGGTCTACCCGCCAGAAAACCTTTTATCACTGCATGATCTTTTACCCTTCACATGATCCTAGCCTTTGTGCTTGGAAGAAGGGAATTTATGTCACAGATTTTCTTTCACTGATCACCTCAACCACATTGGTTATATTATAATATATACATGAAGGAAAATAAAAGTTGACACTAATGACACTATAGTAAATGTACGGACTGTTTTAGCATGGAAGATAGAAGAAGTGCGTGGACAATATTTATAACTTAAAAGAATGCAACTTATTTTTTCAACTTTCTCTGTATAAAGGATTGTTCGAGCTGTTGTTGTTGCCCAGGTATATGCTGTTTGAGAAATGTTTAAAAGAAACAATGCCAGCCACAAAGTTGAAGCATGATGCTCAGGATAAAAAATGCTATTAGACACTTTATCAGCTTTCTTTGCAAAAAGACATGGTGCAGTGCCCTCAAACCTAAATTTACTTTTTTTTCTTAGTCAGTTAATATTATCTGTAGCTGACATTGGACTTTACATAACATGGTAAAGTACTAATACTCTGCTTTCACAATTAAAGAGGCTTATAGAGATAAACTAGTGATTTCTAATTTTGGAGTATTTGTTGGACTGTGATATTTGCTGTCAAAACCCCAGTATTATTCAATTTACAACAATTAAGATAAAGATAAGTAGACAATGTGGCTGAAAATCTACCCAAAAGACTAATCACTTTTAAAATTAAATGGCCGGTAATAATTTAGACTTTATTGTCTTATCTCTAGTTTCATTAAATCCAGTTTCTGCTTTCTTAGGAGTCACTTTAAATTTTTTCATATAATGTTTTAATTACTCCTTTAAGATGACACTGAATGAGAGGACAGAGAGATGGCAGGAGGATGCCACGCAACAAGGATGAGATCACATGATCTTAGCTCTTTTCACTTACTTTTTAATAAAAAATGAAAAAAATCCAAATTACTCAAAAGCTTCCTATAGGCAAAAACAAATAAGAAAAATAATTTAGTACCTTATGAATAGGGGCCTGATGCCTCAATGAGTAGAGCATCGTGTTGGGATGCAGAAGGCCGCAGGATCGAATCCTACCCCACCAGATGTGGCCCCGCGCAGCCATTCATGCCTACGAGCCATCATTAAATTATTTATTTCATCAAGCCATCATGATGGATCTCCCGTTTTACCCTAGCTCGGATAAAACTGGGAGGGTTGCGGCAGGAAGGGCATCTGGCGTAAAACTAATCCAGCCAAATCAACGTGCGGAACACGTTCCGCTCTGGTGACCGCTTAAAGGGACAAGCTGAAAGCCACTAAATGTAGTATCTTATGAGGTGAAGTTCCTAGACAACATTTTATTGTTTACCAATTCAGCTACTAATCATGACCTATTCTTGCCAGTTCCGTCAAAGTGATGTTTTTTAACAGTTATTGTCGGGGGTCAAGGTCCAGTTGACGCAGCCCTATTATATGCAACATTTGTCTTTTTTGAAACACTTTCCACAGTTGGAGCTTTGTGTGAATTTTCCAAAAGCCAAATGTATTTATTAATTTCCACAGGTTAGTGGAGTGTAAGTACCCTCAATTTCCCTCTATGATTTGTTAGGCTAAAAAAAATTTCATCGTGATGTGATTGCTACACAATTTATGCTGAATGGTATTTTGTTCACAGTGAGTTTCTGATAAGAACCTGACAAATTTTATATATAACCTTAATCTTATCATCCTTTCTAATGTTCTGCTTCCTTCCCCTTTATTTCGTCTTTTCCATTCTTTATTTCTTTCTTCTTTTTTTTTTTTTGGGACGATTAGGTGATAGTGAACAGCTATTGTTTTGGTGGAGGACTTAGATAGCCTTGTTTAAAGGCTGAAGCAGCTCATCTACTAAGGAGGAGATGCTTATTTCCTCCATTTAAAGGCTAAAATGTTACACATCATGAATCCAATTTTCTCTGTCTTTTCTCTCTGAAGGAAGGGATTAAAGCTGAGATGTCAGCTGGCATGCCAAATCTTAAGACAACCTCCGGATGTCTGCGATATAGCACTCAACTCAGCTGAGACAGTATCTAGAATCTCCTGGCTTTTAATTTAGCATTAGGCTCAGTAAGCAAAATCACAACCATTTTCAATTAAATAGGTAACTCACTGCTTTGGGTTTTACATGAAACAATCTCATGAAGGTAGGAAAAGGCCATTCGTGATCGTAAAAAAGAATTGGTTTTACAAAAAGTGCTGTCCTGACATAATTGGCATTGGTTTATATAAAATTACAAGGGAAAACCGCAGAAGAAGAAAAAATGTTTTTTGGAGAGCTTTACTTTTGAACAGAGATTAATTTTAATACACATTCAAACAGTTGTCCAGACCTCCCCGCTATAGCAAGCTTTCTACTAAATGGTTAAATTTTGTGTGTATTGTGTCTTTGGTGAAAGCCTATCCTAAAATATATTTTAAATATATATTTAGCCATGTTTTCACCAATTTTCATACCTCAGTATAAAAACCACCTTGTTTGCCTAAATGGCTCTTGCTTTCTTGGTAAACTTTTTATTCCTCAATAATTTCAACCCTCTAAATGTCGACAAGGTTTTTAAAAAAATACTCTCTCTCATTACTGAACTCTGGTTTTAAAGTTCACTGAATTTAATTGGACTTTTATAGGATAATACGAGGTAAAAAGCCCTTTTAAAGGAGAGCCATTCCTCTCAGTCTCTCTAAGGGAAGCTCCTCTCTCTCCCCAAAGTGCGGTCTTACTGTCTCTGGCGGCAGACTAATGGCAGCTTCTTGTGGGCTTATTTGGGTTTAATGTGGCATAATGAGGTTAGGTAATTGGGTTTAGGTCAAGTTGTAAAACAGGTTCAGAGAAGACAGAGATGTGAAGATCATGTAAATGAGTGGTTTTAGATCGCTGAAGGCTCACACCAGTAGCTACGCAAAGACTTCTCAAAGCATGTATTGTACAAGAGCAAGCTTAGTCCACCATCCTCATTTCCAAATGGTTTTGGTAACCTTAAGTCAGTCAGGAACATCAATTGTGAAAACACTCATACAAGTGCTAAGTGGTCTTGAGAGAAATGCCTCCACATTAATGCCAGCTATGCCATCATTTTATCACTCAGGCCTATCTTCCTCGATTTCCGTCATCCTCTTTCCTCCTTGTAAATATCAAATCGTGTATCATATATTATTTAACAGCAGTGGAGTTAATGAACATATTAAAAAACGCAGCATTCCCTCAGCAATTTGAAGCCAATTATTAAAATTTGTTAAAAGGCATGACTAATTAAAGAGGATATTTAAATGGGATTGAATTTTAATGCTTTTTTCCTTCCTCCTTATTACCTTTGTGCCAGGGTTAAGATGAGAGGATGTTGAGATTAGATATTCTCACACTAATTAAGACCAAAGATCCCCTGGGAAGAGAATAAGGGCCTGCTCATTGCCTCCCACCACACTCCCCCTACCCTCCTCCTACTATCCAGCCACCCTTTCTGTTCGGTGACTCTCCAGCTCTCCCCGGTTGTGCTGGACCACCGGGACCCGGAGGAGAGGCACAGCTGGGACTAAGATGAACCCTCGTGATGGGATGCAGCGTCTTTCCTTCAAGTCTCCTCTCTCTCTCTTCACGCTCGTCTCCCATCCATTGCTCCCCATGGGGCCAATGGATGACACATTAACCTTTGAGGTTGTCAGGCCATGAGAGAAGAGAGTTTCTCACATTACGATTAACTTTTTTCTTTTAATTAAACACATGAACATACAGATAAAAAGGAATATGCCGTACCTTGAAATAGAGGAGATGTATTACATTTTCAGAGAAATTATTACGGACAGTTCAGCTTTTTTTTTTTTTTTTGTAGCGCTGTGGCAGCAATGTCTCAACTGCACATCACTCACTATAGGTTACCAGTAACTTGTTAATAATTCTGTCAATCAATTAATTGGCTCACAGGAGTAAGAATTGGAAAATGTTGAGGAATAAGACAATCTATTGCTAGTTTCTATCATGATGTTCAGTGTGGGTAATTTTAACCTCATATTTGTAGATAACAATCTGGATTTTTGCAATCAGTGGCACCAGGAGCATATAAATACCGGGTTTGGAATTTCCTAAAGCTCTGCATTTTACATGGCTGTCCTGTTACATCAGGGTTCTGTTTTTCTTTAGAATATGTAAGATGGTACAGGAGGAACATGTCAGCTCCCCCTTTTTTGTGAAAGGAGTTGTTTACAGGGTGAGGTGGAGCATAGTGCCATCAGCAACAAGCATTTGGTTAGTTTGGCTTGATTTTTTCGTTTGGGGAGTGAGGGCTAGTGAGCTTGTAATTTAGGAGTGTGGCACCATCTACACCACCCTTCTCTTACCCTCCTTCTTTTCTCTCCCATGCCTCTGAGTCACTTCCATGCACCATTTCAGGGAAAGGGGAGGGAAAAGGCAAATAAACAAGATCTCTTTCCAAAGTTTATGTTCTCAAAGGGAACTAGACGAGGGTGGCGGGGTGATGGGCAAAGGATTTTGTGGGGGGGGGTCTGCGGCCAGCAATTGAAAACTGTTGCCCTTACCGAGAGAGATCTGTGTACACTACTTGCAAAGTCAAACAAATAGATCCAGGGTGCAGGTTTACGTGTGTGTTTGTGTGACTGCCCGTAAACCTCCCTGCCTGTCATCTTTAATCACTGTTCTCTGTTCCTGATCAGACTCTCTCCTTCTCTCTTTCCATACGTGTGTGTGTGTGTGTGTGTGTGTGTGTGTGTTATGGTGTTTGTGTGTGCTCCTGTCTTTTTGTGTCGTTGTGTGTATGTTCATGCGTGTTTCCAACGTGGGTGCCAGGTCTGGATCCAGAGAAGCACTTAGGAAAACCTCTGGCTGACATGGAGCCCTATCTGAAACAGGTCACAGACTAGTAGATACTCTCCTTCCTTGTTAAACTTGTTAGACTGCAGTGCTTCCATGTGTTACTCTGTGTATTTTATGCTCAGTCAGGGCACCTGATTTTCATGTTCAAAGTTGTCCAAAGTTTGAAACATCTTGAAGTACTTAATTTAAATTCAAAGCTTAATGCTACAGAAAAATATATTTCCCTTTAGCTTATTTTCAGAGTGATTGTATTCCTAATGTTCTTTCAGTGATTGATTGTAAGATTGTATATTTTAGTCATACCAATCATATTCATATACAGTTACAGGTTTTGCCATAGCACTGCTATTGGTTTTTGTATTTTTCTTTAAAAACATTCAAGTTTAAATAAAACACAGAGACACGCATGGGGTAATGTAAGACTTGCATAATTGAAACTTCAAGTAAAATTGAGTAAACGGAGAACTGAAAAATGACAAATAAAATTGCACGTTTAAACAAAAAGGTGTTTTGTTTTCACTGATTAGCTGTCCCAGAAGTATGGAGTCCATATTTGTGGAGAAGGAGGTGAATATGAAACCCTCACCCTTGATTGCCCCCTCTTCAAAAAGAAGATTGTTATGTGAGTAAAGCATTAAAAAGTCAAGACTTTTAAGACAGTAAAACTGTTTTCAGCAAGTGACTGCAGTAAAAACTTGAAATTGATGAATTTCTTTTTGCCAACAATATATGGAATTTTTTGTGTGTTTGTACAGTGATGCAGCAGAGGTAGTGATCCATTCGGCAGATGCCTTTGCTCCAGTTGGCTATCTGCGCTTCACAGAGATGCACACAGAGAACAAAGACCGTGTGAGTCAAATCTTTGAAAGAATCCTCAAGTTTAACTTGTTTCGCAAATAAGATCAATGCTGTTCAATTCTAAATCAATACTTTTACCACAAAAGTTTGAGCTGCTTTGGGGTTGATTACTTTAAAAGTCTGAGGGCAAAACAAACACAAGAACAAACCCCTTTGGTGTCCGATAACTTTGTCGAGGAGAGGAGAAACACAGTACTGTAGGGCAGGGTTCAGATCAGCCTCCAGAGGGTCTCTCTCTCTCTCGTTTGCACTCTCTTGCTCTGGGTCTCTGCCTTCATCCCTCGCACTCTCTCCTCTAGCCCCACATGGCCTACTTTGACGTCTGCAATATTCACTGCAGCCTGAAACTAGGCCCAGCTTAATAAACATGTCTGCTCACATTAAGGCGCTTTGCATTCAGGTAGCTGGCTAAGCGGACACAGGCGGGGGCTGCGGGAAGGCAGTATGAATTGGCTTTCAGTATATTAGTGAAGCCCCATTCAGCTCCTTCTAACTTGAAGGGTGACACTTCAAAACACTTTACTTTCCTCGCATAAACTGACAACTTTAGGATTTGTTAAATCAATTCCAGAAATGGAGATATTGACATTGTTTCTGTGTACTGTTAATGATTCTAGTTCAAAATGTCTGATTTAATAAGATGCTTATTAGCCAATGAGTGTTCCTGGCGACAGAAACACAATATTGTGTACATTGGTGCCTGTTTGTGTGCAAGACAGTGTGTGTTCCCGTTTGTTGCTTTCTGTGCATGTTTCTGCATGTTTGGTGGGGGCTGGGACTGTTGGACAGAAAACATACCCCCATCCCACAACGTCCATGACCCTGCAGCCTCACTCCCTACAGCTATGTTTTTTCTCTCCCCACGCCACTACTCCCACCCCCATCACAGAAACACACACACACAAACACACACTCCCACAGCCCCTGTAGCCCCCCCAGATTGCTGCGGGAAGAGCAGGGAGATCTAGGGTCTATGAGGGGAGGGGAGGGAGGCTGCAACCATGGGAGAACCTGCCCTTGTTCAGCCTTCTGAAGCTCTTCTCATCAGGGTGACATATCTGCGTTGACACCAACACTAGAGAAAACCGCACCGGGCTCAGGGGGTGGGGATGGACCACCATCATTTGCCCTCCGTTAATGCTAGTCAAGCTATTTTTCATGCTGGCCAGGAGAGAGGGGCTGAAGTATAATTAATTTGATTATCATATGGCTTAATACAGTTGACAGCAGATGAGGGGGGTGAATGAGTGTTGGGCAGGGTGAGGGGGGCATCGAGGAAATATGTATTTAAATATGTGACGCCCCAGGAGGATTTGGCAGGTAATATGTATGCTTTAGAGAATGGTAATGACTTGCTATTTAAAGAAGTAGCAAAGTATCGGGAACAGAAGACAAAAAAAACTGGTGACATCCAAAACATGTCTCACCCATCCAGTCATGAGTTTTGACTGACAGCCAGTATGATTGAATCTACAGTATCAGAAAAACCCACTTGCTATTCGCCTGAGCCACGAATATGTTAGCATGTTGTTTCATATTCATTCACCTTGAAGTTATGTGTGTCTGGGCCCTTGTCATGAAAGACTGAAACACACTGCCGGCTTGGTGGGGTGTTTGAAAAAATTGGCTAATTATACAGCGTTTTGTCTGTCTTTGCAAAAGGCTCAGCTCTCTTTGGTGGGCGTTGGCCTGATGTATTCCCTGTTGTGTTTTATTGCAGGATGTGGTGGTGAGAACTTTGCCCCATGGTAGTTGTCCTTGCCAGAACGCCATTGACAAGATGACGGAGGAGGTGGAATATGCTGATCAAGCTGAAGACAACCAGCAAGAATTTACATCAAATTGTGACCTTAGTTGTCAGCAAGGCCATGGTGAGATTCATTTATTGTGAGACATGCACGTACTGACATGCATGCGTGAGTGTGCATTCATGTCTGTGTGTGTGTGTGTGTGTGTGTCAGATGATAACTGTGTTTGGTAACTACTTCCGAAATCTATGTCATGTGGCCAGCATCACGATGTGGGTATGTTTGGGTGACTGTTTGCTGAGAGCTGTCATTTGAGGAGTGTATTTCTGACAGTCTCTGAATTTGTTTCCTCTGACATTCACCTAAGCATTCCCTCTCATACAGCATATGGTTATGAATGAGTGTTTGTATGCACACACATGACTCCGCAAAGTGTTTGTGCAATTCTAAACCTGGTAATTCTCTTCCTCATCATGTTATTGCTTCTTTTCTTGCAGATCTCCCTCCATCCTGCTCTCCTCGCAGCTCTAAAGGCTATCAGTGGATCTCGGGCATCAGCGGCCTTCAGAGCCAAGATGCCAGCATCCAAGGCCAGACATCAGCAGCTTTTATACAACTGCAAAGTAAGGGACAGTGAGAGAGAAAGTTCAGGAAAGTGATCACTTAGGAAGAAAATGGTTTACCAAAAATGTGCACTTGTTTTAAAATATTTCTACACAAGAAACCCACAAGTGTGTGTGGGAAAATGATTTTTTGCCTTTCTGAAATTGCAGAAGCAAACAGCGAAGCACAAAATGAAGCACACTAGTAAACCTTTAGAAAGTTATGTTTTTATCTTTCAAATAAAAATGACATCTCAGACACATTACACAGAGACAATACAGAATGCCTTTTGTCCAGGTGTGATTTGAAGAAACTCAGAAAAGCAATTACTTCAAGGCTTACACTTTTTACTCCTTTAAAAAAAAAGAAAGAAAGAAATGGGCAGAATCATATGGGAAAACCTTCTTTGTCCCTTGGGTGTGTTTCTGTCTCTTTGCTCTACGCTAAACACACATGAGGTGTGGTAGAGCTTGTGAAGCTGTTCCTTATTCAAAAATGTAAAGCCCTCTGTCTCATCACAAGGAAGGGGTATCAAGCTGGCCATCTAACAAGGACAAGCATTTTATATGAACCCAATACAGGCCTCTTTTAAACGCACATACACTACAGTCATGTTGGGTGGGTTATTGTTTTTGCCCTGCAGAAGTTTAAAAGTGCATGGTTTTACAGTGTATCTCAGTCTCTCAGTGTATCTTTTTTGATGGAGAAAGAGGAGCAAAAGATGAAAAGCATATTTAATGTTTATCGTGGTGCTCGGCTGAACAGCCTTCACAGTGCAGAGACAATATTAAACAAGTTAATATTTAATGAACAGCCTCTTTGTATGAGGGCGAAGTAGTCTGAGATGCCTGTGTTGGCAAAGGAAAAACAAACTTGAAGCTTCAGATGATTGTAGGAAAAGCGGCTTCGCTTTGAGCCATTGTGCTTTCGTTTGCATCCAAAGCCTATGTGCATATGCATTGTATTAGACTTCACTTTATAGAAAGGCACAAACAACCAACCTGTTAACTGCCGTTTAACAATTGAACTCACTGACAACGTTTGTAGGGGTAGCTCAGGTGTTTTAAAGGCTACAAGCAATGATATACTGTACATGTAGTATATGTTATTTTGGTCATAAAGTTTCCTTTTTTTATGTGGTACAAAAACATCAAATATGCAAAAATGAATTTAATTAAAGTTAGGTAAAGCTATATTAGGATAAAGATATTACACTCACATTCAGTTGTAATATGTTGCTTGTGTCTAGGTGAGTTGGGTAAAAAAGGCTGGACAATGAAGGACATTATCCTGGTTCATCTGTATGTGAGGAGCATTGAAGACTTTGGTCCACTCAACACAATTTATAAGACACATTTTGGCATAAAACCTCCAGCCAGGTAAAGGTGCAAACACACACACACACACACACACACACACACACACACACACACACACACACACACACACACACACACATACACACAGACATAGTATTTACAAGCTCAAAACCTTTTTCCTCTACATAGATTTTTTTTTTCCTCAATTCATTTTACAGCATACATTTCAAATTACTACTCATTTTATATAGGGTGTGTGTGCAGGCTCCTCTCCCTGCCCATCAGATGCTGAAGATGGACTGTCTGCTCCATGCCTGGCCCGAGCCCCCGAAGAAAGACTGTTTTCACCAGAAAGAGGCCCTGCATGTCCAAAGCATGTCCCACTGGGCCCCAGCCAACATTGGACCCTACAGCCAGGCTATCAGGGTAAGACTCGTAAGGTTTCTAATAGTGAGAGGTGATGGCTACAGTGTTAACAGGTTGAATTTGGTGGCAGCCAAAAAGAAAACCACTGGCCCAAAGAACAACTCTGCTCAAGATATGTTTCCTGTGGAGCTGCAACTGGTCCCTATCCATTATCAGGCAATGGATTAATCTGTTCACCTTCAAGTGTTTGCAGTGTGTAAATATAATGATAGACACAGACGTTGCTAGAGCTCAATTAGATGTCCTCAAATTGTTTAAGAAAGAGTGAAAAAAAAGCCAATAACGGAGCAAATGTTAAATTCAAAAAGCTGTAACAGAAAAATAGGGGATTCTTATGGTGCTGTGTTATGTTTGAGTCTTACAAAGCGACTCAAGTGTCTCAGATTGCGTGCAGTACTTTGAGTGCATCTCTGTTGTCTCTGTTTATGTGTAGATGCATGCATGCAGATGCATGTGATTGTTATTTTGTGTGATAGTTTGTTCTCATTACTACTTTTGTGTATGTGTGTAAATATGTGTCTCCATTATAGTGGGCAGCATGTACCCATTTTTGCACTTGTTTGTAAAGCTACAAATCGAACTTCTTTCATATTGTTTCAAAAGCAGAAAGAATGTTCAATTCAAAGACAGAGCAGAGGAAGTGTGGGCCGTGGTTGCACGGTTGGCTTGGTGTTTTGTTTACCCAGTGTGTATTATATGGGATTACACTTGTCAAGGTACTGTCAACAAGGATAGTGTCCATCTCCTCCACACTGTCCTTGATCCTGCAACTAAATCCGTCTATGAGTGAGAACATGTGTGGATTAGCCAATCGTTTAAAGCTTGACGGCATATCTTACCAGTGTGTCTCTGAAGCCTAGAGGATCTTGCGTAGTTTGGATTCCCGAGATCTAACCTACGAAGCCAGGTTTGCTTTTAACATGCCAGCAGTTTTGATTTCCTCAGTAGAGTCTCATCGAGACATGAAATTGAAGTCAGCTGTGGACATGTGCTGTTGTCTCTGGAACACATTCTAATCTCTCATTCTTATAATAATCATTCATATCCAAAGCAATCAGAGAAAACAATGAGAGGAATTTGCTTGCTTAGAACTGTGCACAGCACTTCATACAACCCCTGCGTCGTCTTTCAATGTGTCTGTGCCTTCTCCACACTACAATGACTTAATTTGATCAAAAATTTATTAACAACTCTTCAGTGCAGCTAGAGATTTTTACATATTGATACAATTACCCCCTTGCTGTGAGCAAGCATGCAGTGCCACCCCTTCTCTCACCATTGCCATGCTGACTCCATCTTAATGACAATTTTCCTTGGTGACTGTTGCTGTGTGACACCATGGCGACAGGGCTTTGGCAACACAGAGACTGAAAAGCTGCTGTCTAGGACCAAGTAACTTGGAGCTCTCTGTATTCACTGTTTTTGGATAGATATTAGTAGAAATTTGATTAAAATTTCCAACTTACTAGGTGGTTGAAATTGGGCATAAACTTGAAAATATGTGATCTTAATTATGTGTTGAGAATGTAATGTTATTTGCAGCAGATAGAATTTTGTGATGAGCTCTTTAAAGGTATAATGACTTAAAAAATGGTTTAAATCACCTTTGATTACGTAACTTGTCTAATTTTTTTACATTCTTGTAACAGAATTTAGTCATGCTAACATTTGGTGTGGACAAAGAGAGCTACAAATCGATCAATTTCCTTCTCTATTAGGACAAATGTACTTTGTATTTATTCGATTAGGGTCCAGTGGTTTGAGGCACAGCACATAGCTACTGACAGAACATGGCTCTCTGGTCCTTCAAGATTTCACCAGAGTGGAGCTTTACATTAAAAGGTGATACTGTTGGAAGTAGAGAGGAAAATTACGGATTGGCATGTAAAGGACGTTGGAACTTCAATCTCCATCCCTCTGCTTGGCTTGTCATGTGTTTCAGCCTCAGCTCTCTTGAATGGCAAGCTGACTGACTGTCAGCTTGGTTTATAAATTCACATCTGACTTTGTTTAAAGATCTGGTTAACCTTTATAACGTCAAAGCTGTAGGCCTTTTAGTGTTATGTGTGTTAATGTTTGATATGGCTTTAGTTTAGATAAAAGCCACAAGCTATAGAGCCAACAGTCATATATTTAAAGCTTTGTTTTTGGGTTGTTCCGTTCTGATTGACCCAATTAGATGCTGCATTCGACATAATATTTATTACTTGTGTTATAGTGTATTATTTGTGATAGTATCAAAATTCTTGCCACTAATTAATTTGTTGTCTCATGTATCAGAGATCTAATGCAAATTTAGCTGTCATTTGTTTTAGACACAATTTGCATAATCTAATTAACTTATAAGAAATGTCATTCTGTTATTACACCAGTCAATTTATTATAAACAAAAGATGCTGTCAGACATGCATTTTTTTTGTTTCTAAATATCAAACAAATCCTGTCATTATAACAAAAGGCAACTAATGGGGGGCTTTTAAAAGAAATAAAAGTTATCACTGCTTTTCTTTCAGCTGTTTCCTAGAAACAGCTTTTAAACAATTCGGTTGCATCAGCATAATAGCAATGGAAAGATAGTGGCCCTATTTCTTTAGCCAGCAATGTTCCACCTTTTACACAGAAATCCATTTGTACTAATAACGGACGATTACACTTATGAGTGGCCAGATGGAAAAATTAGCCTTAACTAAAGTTAGAGTTACCAACTGAAGTCTGAAGCTGCAGGATTTTTTCCCCCACATTTATATTAATGGTGCCTTTTCTGTCACATTCCCTTTGGAGCAACATTTGCAGAAGCAAATACAATAGGCAAACCAAACCTGAATAGAATGATTATCAGATGAATGGTTGTTAAACATCTCCTCTTTCCTGTTAAGGTAAGTGGCTCACCCCTGGGATATTTGCTTGGAAATTATACTTACTGATCAGATTCCGCGTGATGTGTTCAGGGAGCTGACTGCGCTAGCCTTAGGTTGTTGGTGAACACTAACCCTTTGCCTGATTCCCCTAATTGTGAGTGACAGTCAATATTATTGGAGGACTGTCCTACACAATCCCCCGATAGGATTTGCATTGAATTTAGAAAATTGTCAAAGTGAACTGTGAGGCATTAGGAGTGAAGTGGATCAGACGACATTAATGTCAAATGGTGGGCGGGAAAATTTCAATTATTTCCTTACAGGAGTTTAAATGTCTAAAAACAATGAGCACTTTCTGACCCTCTTGATGAATAGTTCAGAGGTCAGGTAGGTTTATGGTGAGGCTTGACCCCCCCACGTAGAGTTAAAGAGGGCTTTACTTTGCTCGTTTGATACCCTTTTTGATTTTGGTTTATTTCAGCCTACAAGAAATATGACATGATAGGTTGCTTTACGTTGAACTCAAGGAAACGGACAGGGCTGACTTGTGTTAAAAATCGCCAAACTAAATTAAGTCACAGATGGTGTCACCACGTCTGCGTCTTGGACCACTAGCTGGAAAGAACACCCCATGAAATATACATATCTTATGGTGTCGTTCCTGATCTCTATTTTAAAGTAACAGACTTACATTACTGTATTATTTATTAGAAATGTATTGGGAGAACAAATAGTGCATGATGTGTTCGTGAAGATAGCAGACCCATAAGTATGATTCTTTATGGTGAATAATCAGTGGCTTGACAGCTAAATATGAGCTGTGAGTGAGCAAGCAAAAGTTTTTGTGATGAATAGCAGAAATTAAGCTAAGTGCTTTCGTTTTATGGTTTGTTGTTCTCACCCAGAATGTTTCACTACTGTAAAAGAGCCAACATACACAATTCAGCAGCCCCGCCACCACCACATCAAACATCCCCCACCTTCCCAGCCTTCCTACATCTAGAGAATACATCTACCTCAATTACCACAGAAGAGTAATTAGCCAAAAAACAGTGTGTGTGCGTGCATCTGTGTTCAGGGTGGTATTCATGCAGCACGAACAGATTAATTAGGACATTTAACTTCATTTCTAATACAACAAAATTAATCCCATAAAATATGAGAGATCTCGGAGGAGGTGCCTGTCAGCATCTGACGCCTCTCCCCCGTTTGCCATAATCTATTAAAACCTTGCTTTTATCTCACCTCTCCTCTGTCATACTTTATGGATTTTTTCATAAACACAGCCCATATTTCATAAATGTCTCAATTTTCTAGTCTATTAACATTACTTCAAAAGCGCTTGATAAAAGAGGAGGGCATGCGTGAAATAATGCACCAATAATACGAAATGCTGGAGGCTAGAACAGTAGGGGCGGCTCTCTAGCGTGCACACTCTGACAATGCAAGGGATGTTATCAACTTTAATAAAAGAACAAATGATCACTTCCAACCAAGGAGGAGGGGAGATGAGGCAGGGAGGAAGGGATGGGGCCAGGAGAGGAACAATTGTCGAGTAATTGAGTCGATGAAATATGAGGTCTTGAAGGCTCAGCGGTTTGAGCAGTTGCGAGATTGAAGGCTACTCAAAACTATGGTGTTCTTCATCACTTGTAGTTACTTGTTGCAGTAAAGGCTGTTAACACATTTGTTTTTTCTTTTCATTTCACTGGAGGCGCAAGTAGAATAGGCTGGCAGTTTTCTTTCCTGAATGCCTGAATTGTGTGCAATGAGTCGAACCTTTTGTCTAGAGAGAGTCAGAAAGGTTTTGACTGACAGTCAAGCTTCACCGCAGTCTTTCCCCAGCAAGCATTGATTCATTTCCTGTCTCTATAGGCTTTACTCATTCTACCCAAACACTAGGTCAACTGTCTTCACTTGAACCGGACAGACACGAAACACACTGATCAAACCCAGTAAGACCTTTCCACAATGGCAAGTTGGCTGTATGCCCCGAGGCCAGGTCTCACAAAGACACACACCAACACACACATACACCTGTGTTCTCTTTGTGATAGGTCCAGGCTGTATGACATGGTAAACTGGTTCGGTCATTAAATTGAGTCACATGTGACTCATTGTAACGTGCTCGTGACTGACAGGACAGGTATACAGCATTCAAACTACATTCAGTGACAAGTACATAGATACATAAAGATGCAAACAAAGTAAGGCACATACACGTAATCTTTTACCATCAGCACATTCATAACTAACATTTTAATACTGATTTACAAATGCTTGTTACTATGCTTGTATACTCACAAAACGTATGCATGCTCTTCAAGACAGTGTTGCATTCAAAAACATTGGACACCCGCACCCCCTCTGATGCAGCTCCACATCCCAAGACACATATCAGCATTGACACATGGTCATAGCTCTGTCCTCAGACAGTGCTGGAGCTATTGCAAGGGGGTTGGGCTCTTTTGCCTCTAAATGTGTACACATATATGTGAGAGGTCAAATCACCACCTTTTTTAATCTGATGAGGGGGCAGTTTTATGGGAAGTGGTAGACAGCAGCAAGGGTAATTATGTTCCCTGAAACCCAGTCCCACGCACCCCACTTCCCCCCTTTCTCTCCTGCTGTGACCACAGAGAGGCTGACCTGCAATGGCAGTATTCATTTTCAGGAGTCCGTGCATTTTATTACCACATTATCTTGCACTGCTGCGGAACCACGTGGGCACAGGCTGGTATCAGCTTGTACCAGGCGAGGACAAGGGAAGGACTGGATCTGTCAGAGTGCATCGGCTCTCAGGCGGTTGCGTACGCCGGCACTGTGCCTCTGCCCCAGCCCCTGCCACACTCCCACTCATTAATGGGCCTGGCCCTGACAACTGATCCTAATTGCCTTTGAACAGTTCTTCATGTATTATTGGTGCCTGACTGCTTTGGCTCATGTCAACAAGCCATGGGAAGCAGGGACAGTATAGCCAGAGCCGTCGTGCCTCTTCCTTATTCACATACATGCACAAAGATGTGCATACAGACATCATTAATAATGTGGAGATGCTATGCTATGCTATGCATACATTTCTACATGGGTTCATATATAGATAACGTACATAGTAGGTATTTCTGTTTAAAAAGCCTGGTATATTTATTTTTATCACTACATGTACAGTATAGAATTAGGAATATGGAACGTAGATGAATGTAGTTGAACATAATTTTATTTTAAATGGTAGACACTGCCACTCTGTGTGTGTGTGTGTGTGTGTGTAAGTGTGTGCATGCACATGCGCTTATTTTCCTCTCACTTTGTCAGTGCTGATGAGCAGTGGAGGGGTGAATGGTTCAGCGACATCAAGAAGGCATCTGAAAAGCGTCATGTAAAGATCCCACCACAGCAGATATCTGCCAAGACACTCGTGCTATTACAATTGCAATCACAAACACTCAGTCAAAACACATCAATTATTTGTAGTCCCATGTGTGAATTATTACCCCATATCCAACTATTTACTTCCCATTTCACCCTTCTATTTGAATACAGAAAAAGGAGAGGTGGAGTGCCTTGGTTTTTTATTTGTGGAATGAAATAACTGAATACCAAATGCATAGATAAAAAGCATAGTGGCGTGTCCTGTCCACTCCCATCACTGTCTTCGAAAGGAGAGACATATGACCATCCCATTACTATGGTAACTAGCCACTATATTCAGAGCTGCCCGGGTGGGTTTCTTCCCCTGCAGTGACGAGAGGGCATAGCTGACAGGGCGTACGCACACTCATACACACTCATTACACATGCAGGCATACTCAAAAACACACCAACAGGGTCTGGAAGATGCTCCTCATGAAACATGCACGTGTGTTGCAAATACAAACAGAGCAATACATGGTCCAGCATCTACACATGCCAGTATGGTGACATACAGCAACAAATAGGGAGCAGCATTAGGAAGTGTAACCCCGTACTTTGGCAATGAAAGTCATTCAGCCAAAACAAACATGCAAAACACGCAAACATTTAAGGAATCTAAGAAGAATATTTAATTAACTGTAAGCAAATAAGTGCAGTAGCTAAACTGGACGAATATGTTGTCATGTTTATTTTTTCAAGTTAGCCAAATAGAGTTGAATAAAATTGTCACATATTATTTGGATGTTTTGTTAGGAAAAAATGTACTGTACATGGTAACAAAGAGAAGACATAATTGATATGCTAACAACACAAGGTTTTTATAACACTGATAGTCACCAACTCAGACTGTGAGGGCGTAATGACGTGTTGCTGCAGCAAATTCACCTACTGACTGTTTTGTTCATCACTGTGTTTGTGTACTGTAATATTAATGTACTGTAGCTCCATTTTATAACCATTATGCTATGTGATTCTAGAAGTTGTGCACATTATATGTGGCAATCAGCTTCTATGGTTAGAAATTATTACATCCGCATGCAACAGTGTGCTGCATTGCTACTTTGTCATTTATTAAGGAGATTTTTCTCCTAGTCGGACTAGAGATGACACAGAAAGGAGTTAGCATTTACAATCCATGTAATTTTGGCCGCTTGCTTTATCATAAATTTACCATGAAGCAATTGTAATAAGTTCTAACTTTTAGCCTGGATCATTCATTTTTTAAATGCCACTGTCCTCAAAGTCTACTTTACTGAGGTAAAAACACACCAGATGAATAAAATACAGCCTTCTGTTTTTTTTTTCCTCTGTGGACATAACATGCATGTTGACTTTTAATACATATTTATTATTGATATTATACATTTATTATGGAAGGAGATGACAGGCCCTGTGAGTCTAGGTAATGTAATGAAGTTGAGATGTTCAGGGTAAGAGTTCATTCAATGTAATATAGAGTACACAATATTTTCCACATGTCAAAATGTATTGGGTGGAATGTGATGCACTGACAAAAATTTTAATATTTGCTTTATTTTTCACTAGGGATTCAGTACATCTTCAGCATATTGTGTTTTATCCGTTTACTATAGTGGGAATAGTTACCTCCAGTGCATATTTTCAGGAACATAGGAATTATTCATTATTTATACTAAGTAGATAAAAACAAGTATTTCTTAGATGGATAATCTTTTTTTCCGATTTGTTTTTATTAATCTTTTAATTGCCATGTTTCAGTTGCATGGAAAATTTCAGTATTTACTGATAAAAATAAATATAGAACATTTAAGAGGATGTTGCAATGAAAACCCCAGTTTGTATTGCATTTTTATATAATTATTCATACATGCTGAATTTCATTGGTAGAATTTGGGGCTTATTTATTCAAGCATTTTGACTTTACCAAAAAAAGGAAAAATTAAATCCAAGGAGACTTCGAAGGTGTCTAGCTGTCTGCGGACAGTGTACTTTATGTACTGCATTGGTTATACTCTAGCTGTGTTTAATGTGGTCATACTGCCATCTGTTGAGATGAGAGGAAACTGCATGTCTTTTTAGTCTTCTCTGAATTTTCTGCTGTATTGTCTGTTTGTCTGTTATGCATCTTTTATTTTGTGAATGCTAAGCTACAAGTTATGTCTGTTGATGGCTATAGGACATCAACAGGGTGGAGAATAGTGTGTGGGTGTGTGTGTGTGTGTGTGTGTGTGTGTGTGAGTGTTTAATTGGAAGGTTTGGATAAGGAGTTTTGCGTCCCTCTATGTCTGGACCAGCAACTTTATGTTGCAGGGTCACAGGCTGACTTGTTGTTGACATTCACATTGTCTTTACCAGAATAATTTTTTTACTGTGGTCCTGTCCTTTAAATCTTGCCCATGCATACTCAGTCACACACTTGCTCAACCTTACCACAATTGACAGTTACACTGTAATGGCTGTGCCACAAGATTACATGTTGACATAATTCTTTTGTACCCAGGTTAAGTTGGTGTTTTTATTACCAGCCAGACTAAGAGATGTAGCTTCAAATAAAAGAAAAATATTGAAAGACAGAAGGGATGAGATGGTCACAGCTGGGAAAGGAGAAAAATGGGGGTTGAGGGTTGCAGTTTCAGCATCATTCAATCAGACAACATGCCCCTCAGCTGAAACAGCGAGACTCTCCCAGATTCTCTCGAATTAGGGAGATTAGCAAGACAGCGCATAATGCAGGATGATGGAATTTGTCATAATTTGCATTGTCCTGGAAAGATTTGGTTTGATAGAGCGATGCATGGAGGGGCTTGTCATGTCCCACGGGCAGGTCATAGAGGAAACTTGGCAGAAATGATTTTTGCGATATGTGCATCAGTCGTAAAAGCCTCACAACCAATTTGTCAAAAAAATGTGAGGTCGGGACAGTTGAAGGCAGCAGGGCATTTTGCCTAACGCAATGAAAAACCATGCCCCTCCATCACTCTTTGACCAAAGCCCAGCTCTGGTGTGGCACAGTACTCTACAGCAACAGACAATTTTATTACATCAGCTTTAAGTATTTATGTTTTATTTGCTTGTATTTCTTCATTTTAACAATAAATAACAGTGAATTTCAACAACAGCAAAACAACTATATCACATTTTGCAAAACTTTTGTGTATATTTATTATGATGGAGTAAATATATATTTATGTGTTCATTTATGCCTGTTATCATTCAGACATGTCTTCATAAGCATCCCACAGTCAGACTCTGCTGACCTTGGTTATAGTACTGAGCGCCTCTCCTGACCAGCCTAAAGTTGACCAGAACTGACATGACAGTGTTACCCTTCTACACGGTCCAGTGTCTATGGAGTGGGCATTTCGAGGGCAGACATACAGGGACAACAGAAAATGTACATAGGTTCAGAAAAGGTGGGGGTTGGGAAAAGGCCAGTGTCTGGCTCAGACTGACCACACATTGCCTCAACAATAGGTCATTATAGTTGTGTAATTTTAAATATTTTTCTGACATTTTCAACGTACTAATCATCTTTTGAACATATGCTTATGGTTTGGTTTTTGAATAAATGTGCAGTTTTAGACTGTTCAGAAATGTCCTATACTTGCTTTTCTTTGTGCACTTCATACCGCTATTTATGTCGCAGTTTAAGTAACACTGATTTTGTGTGACAGTTGAGCATACAGGGGTTAGGCTCAAACTGGAACACAAACAGGAAGAAAAAAATTGAGACGGAGGGGAAAATGAGGAGGGAATAAAAAGGCAAATATCTCCCACCTCCTTAAATGAGAAGCCTAACATGGGAAGAGATTCTGTAGAGGGGAGAAAGGTTGTGGTTCTCCTGAAAGGTTTGTATTTGTAGAAATGAGGTGTCAGAAGAGGCAGGATTTCCTCGGGGCGCAGCACAACATGAGCCCATCTCTTATCATTTCTCACTCCCAGACGTGATCTGCTTTGAATGCACTAATGCTGAAAGAGCCCCACAGACTTGAAGCCAGTTCAAGATGAAATCACAGCACACATCCCTGACAAACTGCCATCCACCACACAAGGATTAAACAGTCGTTGCGTATCAAATCCCTGCCGAAACACAGAAATAATATATGCAGTTACATTCAACAAAACTTCAACCTCAGTTTTTTTTTTTATCTGTGCATGTTGAACTATTTTGAGCTATTTGCCTTCCTTAAAATTTTAAAGGCAAGAAGAAAAATCATCTGAGAAATAAGAGTCAAGTTGGAAATTTAGAAATGTGTCACATATATTTACAATGTTTCATAAGGGATTAAAAGTGAAATCATTTGGCCCATTTAAAGATAACAGTATGTTTTATAGTAATTTTTTCAATTTTGTTTTACTTGAAACATGCTCCAAAACATATCTTGATTTAAAGAGGTGCTGATGAAACCTCCCTAAAACACTTTGATTGTAGATTGTATTGGGCAAGCTGGGCCCAGCAGAGCAGGCAAAGGGCAAGCTGGGTGCAGCAGAACGGGTTGATTTATTGTAAGTATATTTCTATATCAAATTGAGTTTTCTATGGCACATACAGTGTGAATCCAACATGGTTGTGAATCTACACCATGTGACCACTCCTTTATAATTTTTTACTATTTACCATTGAATACCACTCTTACTTATACCAAAAGTTTTAGCTGCGATGAAAATACACTCATTTACCCTTATTTCATGGTGAGGCTCTAAACTATTCGGAAAAATTATATAGAACCGTCTCCATGATGTAGCACAAATATTAATTACATTTTGCATTTAATTAACCACCCTGGAGGTGGTACTGTCCTGCCATTACTCCTGTAGCTTGGTTACATGTGTCCTTGCATAAGGGAAAAGTTACACCACACTAATCTAACCTATTTTACACATTTGTATTATCATTTTCCTAGTTAAATTATGCATGAGGTCTCAATGGGGAGAAATGTGACCATTAGCATATCTGATAGGAGCAGTGGAGCAGTTTTCCACCTCTCTCTGTCCTTGGAACCAGGGAGAAAAGCCTGACTGTTCATCAATACCAGGTCATTTTATCCAGGCCAGACCAGTTCATCTATACCATTCCAAAGCCTCTGCTAATGACCCTTGGAGACGTCCTCAACACGATGGGGGCCCAGAGCACTTCAACACCAATGTGAAAATAGTCTAGCACTGTCTGGTCATTTCTGGGAGCTCTTTGACAAAAACTGCAATTAGAAACACCTCAGACACACCAGTCTGAAATGAGACACCGTTAAGGGTTGGCAGCAGACAGGTGCTTCCTGGGTACATTTACATATATAGTGTGTTCCTGTCTGCACATCACACACATGGAGACAGAAAATGTCTTTGAGGTTTGTGACCTTTTGACATGTCATTGGGTTTATTAGGAAAATGATGATTTTGGCCATGAAATAAAGGTTAATTAAACATGAAGCATAAACATAGCTTAGTTAATATCAAGCAAAAAGAAAATGGGCATGTTGTGATGCCCTCGGTTGCTGAACTAATTAGTACCTAGTTTGGATTAGAGACAGTTGTGCAGATTGGATTTTCATTATTATGGCTTGGTTAAAACGTAATTTTACTGTGTTGTCATTGTGACACATATAATAGCTTGCTCTGACAAGTTTCTTAAATTTCTTAGAACAAGATTATTGTTCTTGTTGTCATGTTTGAATTCATGATGTTTCATTTTTAAACATGTAAAATTAAAAAAGAACTAATTCTGTATCTGCTGACTATTATCACATCTTCCAATATAATGAAATATTTACAGAAAGTTACAGCTTTGATAATAGTTGTGGTCTCCCACCCATGGGTGCGGTATGTATGCTTTATGCCTCTGAAAAACTGACTGAAAACTGATATGATTAAAATAATTATTTGCTTTAATGATCAGTTTATGAAAAGGGAAACCCCTGAATTATCTTGAATTATGGCAGCATAGGTCAAATGCTATTAAGAAATAGTAGAAGGGAAGTAAACTAACAAGCTCATGTAGTATTGATTCACAATGTGAAGGGTGTGAAGAAGCACATCCTTCCCTTTTCTCTGTGGGCCATTTAGACCACTAAGGCTAGCATTTGAAAAATACTTACCTTGTTATAGAAAGTTTAATGTCATGTGCAATTGTTTGACCCTTATGAATATTAAAGGACCCCATCTCGGCCCTATTAAAAATGCATGTGGCATTGTGGTTGTTGATCACGTTTAGAACGCGCATGCAAATTGGACTGTCTTCCTTGTCAAGGCTTAAGATGAATAATGTAGTTGTGTTGTATATTCAGGGACACACCATTGACAGTCAATTAACAAGTTTGATTGGTGTGTGAACTCATTCTTTTGAACTGTTAATTTTATGTAAATAGTATTTGGTCTCTCTTCTCCACTGTCTCGCCCCAATTCAAGTTCCCTACAGAAAGATGTGCCCCCACCACCACAAACCCCCAAATCCCCAATTCCACCTCCCACTAAGAGTAACCAGAGCGGGATCCTTAATAATTGATCATCACACACCTGCTTGGTAGAAGCTATGGGAGTCTGCCTTTAACAGTCAAGGGGCCCCATGCTAGCCCCTTTTGATATTCAAATCGACAAATAGTAGCCGGCCTTTATGAATTCAAAATGGATGAGCTCTTTTGGCAGGGAATAGCTTGTTAAATGATTCTGGCCACCCGTCCAACCTGGTGGAGCCCTTCTTTGTTAAAGTGAATATGATGGCATTTGATGGCTCATAAATGGAATGCCAATGACAATTTGTTGTTGATGTGTCGGAATCTGGCTTTTATCTCAGACAGACATAGTAATGCAGGCGCTCAGGCAGATTGTGCTTGAAGGTAAATGATCTGGTGATTGATCCAACTGGTTATCTCCTCTGCTTCTGTGCCCTTACTCATTCGCCACCCCACTTTCTTGCCTTCACTTCATCACGTCTCCTGCACTTTCTCAGTGTTTTGGAGCAGCAGAGAGGAAGGCTAAACATTCTTTTCTTGAGTTCCTCTTTTGAAGTCATGCCGTGGTCTTTGTGAAAGGCTTTGGTGAGCCATTAAACTGAACCAAGTGAGAGAAACCAAGCGTTTGTTTGAAATAAGTGTGAGAAGTTCTGTTCTTAGTGGGTGCTAAGCCTGGTCCACCTTAACCCTAATAATCCCACTCTGGAACACGATACCGGCGGTGTCTTTGCTAATCAGTAATCAGTTGTGCCATGTATTATTTGATTCTGCCTTCTTAATCCTCCCTGGAGATCTGTATATTCCCTGGAGTCCCTGCATAGGCCAACAATTATCAACATGTCACCAGCATCTGTTTGAATCGACCATCACGTAGTATCCAGCGCTAATGCAATCCACCCTCAAACACTGGTGAGCTACAGGGTCTCTAAAGACCTGACCTCCTCAATGCCACTCTTCATCCCCGCTCGTCTCCCTGCATTAAACAGATAGATTTTTTCATGTTTCTTTATACAAGAAGCTTAATTCTACCAAACAGCAAATTGAGCTTATTATCACATGGTTAATTATGCATATAAAAAATATTGGTGCCACGGAGATGCATTCTGGCAGGCTTCTGAAAGATGACTTGCTTGTTTTAGAACTGTATTCATGTAAGAATTGTTTGTGACAAGATGCTAGTAAAAGAGAGAGGTGGAATGTGTCAATTAATGCATTGCTAATATGCTTATAATTAATGTTAATTTGATTATAGCACCTCACTGATGAATTAAAAAAAAGAAAAAAACTCATTTTGGAGTTTAATTACTTTCTTGCATCTAGTTTTCTGATTGAATAGCTGCTGCAGTATGTTGAAATTGGCTGGGTAAATGATCCCGTCTTGGTAATACACTACAAACACTAAACAGTGGCAACTTCTGCTACTTCAAGAGCAAAGGTTTTCATGATCACGGCTGGTGTATTTAATTTATCTTTGATTCTGTTTTTACATATTTTGTATGCTCTTGCTCTTACCACAATTTTCTATTTTCCAGGTAGATGAGTCTGTTTTCTGTGCCGGCCAAATTGCTTTGGTCCCTTGTACCATGGAGATGGTGAAGGCTGGCACCAGGACTCAGGCTCTCTTATCCTTCAGCCATGTGAAGAAGGTTCTGGAAGCTGTGATCAGTAGTTTGACTTTGGCTCATGTTGTCCAAGCTCACTGTTACACTACAAGACCCCAAGACATCCCTATCATTAGGGCCATCTGGGAGAGCATGCAGAGGGCTGGAGTTGAAGACAAGGTCAGCCAATGTGAAGTAAGATTTTTGTTTACGTATTATATGCCAGCGGTTAAGGAGAAGAGCAACGTCTGGCGGTTTTATTATAGATGCAGAGGAAATATTGATCATACTTATAATACGATATTACCCCCACACAGGATGAACACATGATTAATGGATTAAAAGACAGTGAAATTCATGCATTACTGAATAAGTAAAAGAGAAACTTGATATGGTATCCAAGTTTTTCAGAGAGGCCTTTCAGAATTGTGTTTTATAGTTGTGAAATAAGGGAAAGTTCCTCGCCCCTCTCTGCCCCCTTGAGACCCAAGCCGCTGCGACTGATATTTACCAGTGAGTGTGCTCATGAAAAGTTGATGATGTGGGAAATGCTGGTGTCTTTGATAATGTGGAGCTTGGCACAGAAGCAGATGTCTTCCTCAGAGCCTCCCTAATCCTTTGCCCCCACACACCATTTTGGAGCTCCGTTCAACTCTCACAGCAGCTTATCCCCCTCTCCACCCCTCTTTCCTGCACCTCCCTCCATCCTTCCCTCCATTCCACTACCCCAGCTTACAACCCCTGCTCCATGTGTCTAGCGGGGGCACTAGTCTCCCTTGGCAGCGCGGTCCTCCCACAGTAATCTGTTTGGCCATGGGAATAGAGCCAAAGGGAGAGAGGCAGGAGCCCCCCTCCAACATGTGGCTATATGCAGCAGTGAATAGTGTTAAAACTGCAGAGAGGATGGCGACTTTGTGTCAATTATATGTCAATTACCAGAATATGATATTCAAAGTGTGTCATTTTAATTCCAGCAATTATAAAAGCTTCCTAACATTAGATAGTGCTTACAAAATTATATTTAAATAAATATACAGTTCTGCAGTGTGGTGGATAAATTTGACGCGTTTTGCTTTACTGCAACTTGCAGTATAGTAGAAGTCTTAAAAGAGTGGACTGTGAATTCGGCGTAAAGATTGGGCTGTTTGGAAAACAGGGCATGTTACATGCCACTCATTCCTATTTATATAACTGAACAAAAATCTCTAAACCTCTAATTCAGAACACATGAATGAGTGAAGTTAGCATTATTTACTAAGTTTTTGACAGAAAATATTTTAAATATGCTAATAAGCAGTTAAATACACCACAATGCATTTTATTTAATTTAAATATAATTTTATTTAAATTGTCTATTTACACTTTCATGCTTTTCCAGAAATGTATGTATCCCTTTAATGTATCCTGTTAACATTTGGTTTTTGTAAAATGGTTCAGTTATGAATGCCTATTCAAAGTCCAAATGATGTAGTTATGCACTTAGCCTTAGAGTTGGAATACAGTTAGACTAATATAAATAAATCTAAAAGGGATACTTTTAGAAACCAGACCTGTAAAGTGCCCGTTGATGATGGAAACACCAGTGCTTGGTGTGTCTGTGAAGCCACAGGGCCCTCTTGTTGTTGTGCGTTGATAATTTCTCTAATCAGGTGGAGGAAGAAGCTTGCAGGGTTAATTGGGAGCATACTGGAGATGCTATAAGTGTGAAATTGTATTTACGGTGCATTAAACCACAAAGAGCCTGTTTGCCCATGTGTGTGCAAAGTGTTTGATGAACAGGGAGACGTTGATGTGGGTCTATTTTATTTCTGTTGCAATAACAGGTTTTGAAAACATGTCAAGTGGGAAAACAAATCTTTTTTAGTTTTTGACGCACTATGCATAAAAACTTACACATACAGTACGTAAACAAACATTTAGAGAAATTATGAAACAATTTATAAATCAAGGTTAATCTAGTACTAAATTGCAGTGTCAACAGTCTCTTCTCTGCACAGGGCACCACTCTAAGTCCTTTTTCCATTATTTTTCTCCTGCTTACTTGGGACTTTTGAAGTAATGCTGGCCTCTGTTGTGGTTTTGTAATGGCCTCATGCCCTTTTCTTCACCCCACTGATATGGCTCTTTGTGTTTCATTTACACAAACACAGCCTGACGAGCTTCAGTGTGGAATCTTCAGAACAGAGAGTGAATGAGGAAGTGAATGGAAAGGCATATTATAGCAGACTGACAGCGCTACAGTAAGTGCTGAGACATAGAGCCACATGCTGAAGGCATCCCGCTGGGCAGGAAATGTAGGGGAACTGGCTAAGCAGCGCAGTCCCATCAGCTCCCTGCTGTTCTCCGCTTTTACACCACTTCCTTATTACCGTGTTTACCGTTCGGCTTTCACGCCTCTTGGCCCTCCAACCTGCCACACGCTCCAGGCACACGGACGTGAGTTAGAAAGAAGAAAGTGGGGAGAAAGAAAACAAACATAAGGAGAGGCAGGTCACACCCCATCAGTGCAGAGAGCTGAACGCTGCAGATCCAGACTTCTTGCGTTTACCTGCTGCCTATGGAGTGAGAGAGCACTGGGGAAATGGCAGCATGCCCTGGAACTGAAATAGGATGAAGTAATGAGATGGATTTTGTTAAGTGGTTGGTGTGGACTGGAACAGAGCTCTACACACACACACACATACACACACACACACACGCACACACTCTGCCACTTGCTTGCTCTCTTACCACTTCTGCTAACTTACCACTTCTGAGCTCAGCTCCTCTATATATCAAAGTTTGCATTTTATTGGGTTGATTTAATAAATGATCTCTGGTCAGGTAGGGGTGTCAGCCTGTGTTCTCACTCCTCTGGCAAAGAAACACACAATAATGGCCAAAGACAAGTTGAGACATATACTCGTCCATACAAAAATGTACACACTTTTAGAACATTTAGTTCCATAGAACTGCTAAACAAACGCGTAAAATGTCGCTGGGTACAATAACAGGCAAACAAATGCGTACTGATGTAACCTTGTCCGACAGCTCTGACAAAAAGTCAGCAACTATGCCATGACAATAAAGTCCTGCCAGAGGCTGAAGCAGATTGCTGGAGTCCCCTGATCTTCCTGTGGATCGTGGGTTGTGTATAGTACCTCTGCACCCAAGGCCTGCAGGGTGGCCTTTAAGCTTGGCTGAGCAAGACCCCCTGTCCTGTCACTTCTTTCCCTGTTCCCACTCTCTCTTCCATGTTCAATCACAATTGACATGTGCAGGAGTTGTTCCCTCATGGAGAATACCTAGCTTGCACCAAAAGTGCTAATATAACATTTGTCAAAGCGCAGGACATGTATGTGTGCTTTTACTTTGTCTGACATGCTAAGAGGTTGGTGCTGACATGACTATTGTTGTTTGCTCTTCTGAATTGGTATTGTTGATCACAGCGAGCTGGACTCTCTTTCAAATCAGCAGAGTAAAGAAATCTTAACGTAACCACTGCACACATACTCATTCAGGGCAGTGATTTTTCACTCTCTAAGGCAAGAGGTTAGCAGCTGATATACAATTAAGCGTTTGCTAAAGTTTAATCTGGAGGTAAGTGCTGCTTCAGTGAAGCTGGTGGATTGGGTCATGAAAGGTCCGTCTGTTGAAGGGACAAAGAGGGCGTCGTCTGCTCCTGTCAATGATTTCTCCTTTTTTTTTGTGAGTGAATATCAAAATAAAATGTAAGTAACCTGTTATTATTCTGCACTTATGAAGTGGGGTGTAAGTGGATGAAAATTGATCCAGCAAATTGAAACGGGGGTTAAGTGTTTTTGCCCTATCGACTCCAACTGAAATGACGGTTATATAAAACACTCATTTCTCTCCCATTAGCAGATGAAGCCACAGCCAAGTATTATTACAGGGCCACATTGTACCATCGCTCCAAGACATTTTGTTACTGCTAATGGCCCTCAGCCCAGAGAAAACATAGAGACTTGGGCTCTGGAGCTAAAATTGAGGCAGTTTTCCACTATATGCTCGTAGTGAAGCTGCAATAACATTTTAATCTTCCTAGAAAGGTGAAAAGTCATCTTGGATAGGACCTGTCATGTTAGCAAATGCCGCTCATAGTTAATGGTTTTTGTTTATGGTCCTTGCAAGGATTGAGTACTCTCTTTTTGAATTGTTTTTACACCATCACAACTATATGTTAATTGATAACCTGTCAGTCTGCAATTAAAAACTTGTCATAGGGCTGTGAAGCAGAATGTTTTGATTTGCTTTATTTTGATTTGTTTAATATTGATGGAGTTGTGCTTGTGTTAAGAAAGAACGGTGTGTATCTCAGTACAAGGACCATAAATGTGATTGTTGTGTGTGGCATAAGACTGTGTATAATTTTCCTACCAGTTCATTTAAATACTGTCTGTGTCCTTTGCAGGACTTATTATGGAAGCCTGAGATCAAGCCTCCCCCATTAGTGGTTGTTGTGGTACCCGCCCTACCTAAGGGTGCAGCGGTTGAGCTTCATGTAACTGCAAATCAGGATGATTTCACCAAAGGTAGATCTTTTCATGTAACCAAAAAGGTGGCATGTGGATCCATTGAGAGCCACTTCATAATGTCTGCTGACCGGTGTAGTGCTTCACTTTCCCTTTCCCTGACCGTGGCCAACGATTGCGTGGAGGTCACTGACATTAAGGATGTAACTGAAGCACTTGACTCTACATTTAAGGAAGCCATGAAGAATATGGAGCCTGAGCTGGTGCCTCTGTGTGCCAGAGTGTTCTATAAGAGTGGCCACTCAATGGCACAACAGATTGTTAAAGGTATGTGAATTTATCTCACAACAGACACTACACACAAGCTTTAAATCAAGTATCTGTTTTGTTAAATGTAACTCATGTGAGCTCCACATCATTATATTAATGAAAACAAAGTGACAACCTGTCTCTCTCTGCACTGTCTTTTCAAAGAAAGTTTGAGCTGACAATGGTTAAGTAAACTCCGTAAAGTATTCTTGGAAGCAGCCTCTCCAGAGGATCTCCACTCCTTCCTGTGTTTAATTATTGTAAGTCATTTGTTGTGTCTGCACTGTGTACAGTAACCCAAGCAGCTGGCACATTCTTTTGTCATCATTACACTTTTATACGCCACCATCTCCTGCTCCCAGGATTCTAGGTTCTTGTCAAGGCAAATGTGGAGCCGTATTTGTTTTATCCTGAGAGACATTCTCTCTGAGGGAAAAGGGCGACGAGCACATCAATCACAAAGCCTCCGTTGTCAAGCCATCGCTGACGCAGTCAATTAACATTTTTGAGTCTGTGCCAAACCAGCCATCTTACTGTCATCTTAAGCTTTGACATAACTCATCTTCTGGAGCACATGAAATTATGGTTACCAGTGATGAATTGGAAAAAGGTTGATCTGTTTAGAATATAATATGCATGACAGATGAACCAGTGCTATTTGCTTTGTTACCTAATTATACTATGCTGAGCCACATTAAAACCACCTGCCTAATATTACATGGGTCCACTTCACAGTGCCAAAACTGCTCTTACCTGTTAAGTAATGAACTCCACAAGACCTCGGAAGGTGTCTTTTTGTAGCTGGCCCCAAGGCTTCAGCAGCATATCGGTTAAGTCCTATAATATTGAAGTGAAGCCTTGATGGATCAGACTGGTTTATCCAGCGCATGCCACAAAGGCTTGATCCGATTGAGTTCTGGGGAATTTTGAAGAGCAAGGCACACCTTGAACTTTTTGTTATGCTCCTCGAACCATTCCTAAAATATCTTTGCACTATGGCAGGGCTTGTTCCGTTGCAACAGAAGGGTGCAATTGGATGTAGTCTGCAACAATGTTTAGGTAGGACCTAATGTTTCCCAGGGGGACATTACCCAGACCATCACACTGCCTCTACTGGCTCGCCGTCTTCCCATGGTGAATTCCATCTCTGTACCAGGTAAATAAAGCAAATGCCCCTAACGGTCCACATGAAAACTGGTCTGTGGGTCAGCGGCCCCATTTGCAGCACGTATTCTGCCACCTGTTGATCATACTGTATGCAACATTAAATTTTTCTGCAATTTGTGCCACAGTAGCTCCTTTGTGAAGATGGACCAGGTAGTCTGTCGTTCAGTTCTCACATACATTAGTTAATCTTTTGCTAATTGCTGGACCACTTTAGGTTTGTAGTGACCACAGCATACCAGGAACAGCCTCTAAAAAGCTTCTGACCAAGTCATGAAACATCTGTTGACTGACTTCCTAATATATCCCATCCCTGGACAGGTCAAATGTAATTCACTTCACCATCTCTGGTTTTAATTTTGAGGTTGATTAATTTATAATTTTTTATAAATTAGTTTATGCAGTATTGATTGTGGATATAAAATGCTTTTCATTTATTTATGAGCGAGACAAATTAGCAATCAGCTAAACTGTCTTTAAAACAAATAATATTAAACTGTCTTTCCTGCCATAACAGATTCACACATTGTCTATGAATGATATATAAAGTAATAATACTGTATATAAATAAGGATATAGGGTAAAACACAGACAAACTACAGTCAGGTGTCATTGATGACATGACACGACAGAAAGAAAATAATGAAAAAAGAAGAAAGTAAATAATGTACTTTAATAATAGTAATAATAACAGTATTTTAAAGATTTTCGCAAAATATTCCAACAAGAAGATCAATTCCTTTAGGGGTGTCAGTCAATTGCTTAATAACTTTTAGACTAAATTTTCCCTGTGTAAAATTATGATGTTAATACAAAACAATCAAAAAATAAAGAAAAAATGTTGATGGTAATTGTGGTGTTGTTTAGCAAAATCAACCTAGATATTTACCCTTGACATGTATTTTTCTTTGATTATGGACTACACAGACTGCTTCCCTAAAACCATTTACTGACTCATCATTGAGCTTGAATCTGTTACCTTATCCTGCGCGCACAGCCAGGCCCTGTAAGCTTACCCATGGGCATTTTTATGGGTCACAGCCTATGCTCATTGGGTGATGAATCCTAAAAGTCAAAGGAGGAAAAGTAACACCTCTGGCACTAGCACTCACAGCCTCACAACTGCTGCTGTTAGCGAGTAGACAGACAACACTGGAGCAAAATGTGACTGCACACCCCTCCTTTCGGTTGCTTGCGTTAGGATTCACAGCTGATAGACGTGACATATGCTCCAAATGAAACCTTTAAACATCTTGTCTCAACTTGTTACTTACGATGGAAGGGTTCTCGGGGATAGGCCCCCGCAACTCAAGGAAAAACCCAACTTTCAGTGGGCTTGTGGTATTTTTACGAAAATGTTCAATGATACATCAAATATTTTTGGTAATTAAAGTGGAACAAGGTGTGATGTATTTGCTTTTTAAAAACGAATACTTCTTAAGCCTGCAAAAACTAAATACTTTTAGCCACTTTGGGAAAACTTAAGCTGTAAACACATTACAATGATTCTGCATTTAATATTATATGCCCACCTTGTTTGCAGCACGTGCCTATTTAAATACCTAGCACATATGGAGCAACATTAGTGAGGGAAATATCAATATATGTCCTGTTTGAAATCTGCTGCCTCTGACTTCTGAAAGTGATACTAAGAGAGCAGAGAGAGTGAACCAAAAGGGTAATATTGTTCATCAGTAAGCCAAAAGAAGGAGCTAAAGGATATTATAAAAACAGTGTTGATAGTCAGGTTATTATTCTCTGTGGGTTTCTCAGTATGAATGCTTCCTTTTACATACAATTTGCCATTTGATTTGTTGGGGGGGGTGGGGGGTCTTGTGATGTGGCTCAACTGCAAACATCCAGCCCCTCAGCTTCTTTGTTCATGCTTCTTGGACTAAATGAACAATTTTCATGAGCGAACACTTGCTAATTACCACCTCGTTTACTGGGTAATTTGACCAGTTTGAAAGTCAGTTTACCAAAACTAAAAACCACTGGCTCTGGGCCTTGGCCTCTAAAAGCCCCACAAGCCCATTTGACATCAACCAGGCTACAGAGGATCTCCCTTTTTTTACAGCCCCCAGCCCCAAATAACCTCTTTACTAATTTAGGCTTACGATTTCAATACATTACTAATTCATATAAAACAAGGGCTATTAGTGCCACCTTTTAAGCTACAATAAAAGGTGGTTTTGGGCATTGGTAATGGTTTGGTTTTGCCAAACCAGAGATTTAACAGCAGCCTTTTTAGCTCTCTCTGTGTTTGCTTTGAAGCAGAATAATAGCTGGTCCTCTTGGGTAGATGGTTTAGTTCCATCCCATTGCTAATGTGATGGCTTTTGAATCTTTATCTGTCCACTGGGCCCCTCAATGAGGCTCCCCGTGCAGCCCATGGGGGGCCGAGAGACCCAGGGGATGGGCTATTGGGTGTGCAATGGCTTCATAGGATAGGAAACGTTCATAGGATTTGGGGATTTTTACAGAAGAAATTACAGACACCTCAATCACTTTAAACTCTCAATGCCGAAAAAAAAAAGCATGGTCACTCAAGTCACCTTCACCCCCCACGTGTCTCTCATTCATGCATTAGCAGGTATGTCTGTGTACACAGACACTAAAAGAGACTTTCAAAGAGAGAGCGCAATTATTTCATATCTGTTAGTCCAAAGATTAAAACATCCTAACATAAAACAGGCTTAGTGCACAAGGTGTGATGAAGGGTGTGTTTCTTCTCTTAATAAACCCATCGCCTGTCTGTGATCTGCCTAGCCGTTCTGTTGTCAGCTAGCCGTCTCCAAAGGATTCTATTTCCCCGGGTGCAGCACATGCTCTGATAACACACATTTAGGCTTTTAATGCCCTCCAAAAACACCCTGTGTTCAGTGGGGGCATTTTAAGCTGTAGTGCATATTAGCTAATTAGAGTGTGTGGGCTCTTTGTAAGGATGTTTGGCATGCTGTGTGTGCTTCAAATGAGAGTGAGGCTTATTAAATAGTGCTCAACTGCTCTCGTAACCTCTCTTCACAGATGTTTCTTTCTACAAGTTCACATAGATGTCACACAATTAAGCAAAAGCAAAGCAAAAATGTATTTCTAAAGCAGATTTTAGAAACTCGTTGTGTTTCACATTAGAAACAAAACTGACCATGTTTTTAGTAAAGTGTAACAGGAAAGCTTTTGGTCTTTTAAAATGTTTTTCTAGTAGCTTAACTATGAGTCAAAGACAACAGTGTGATGGATTAGTACACTTGTTGAATTAGCTTTAGTCTAGTAAGTTTAGTACTTAGATATATTCACTCACATTTTTGGGATGTTTGCGGCATTGCTTAATTAGGATGGATCTGAGTCAATGATGACATCCAGGTTTCTAACCTGTGTAATAATCCTCACGGTTTTGATGTACTTGAAGATATTTTAAAAAAGAGCATACGATTGTGTTTGTTCATGGAGACTTGGAGATAATTGGTGAGAAACTACATTTTTACATAAATCATATTAGACAGATGTCATGGTGAATGCAAAGAGATGAGACGTTGCAGCAGTGATTGTGACACAGCATGCTTTCCCAGATGTATAACTATCATGAACATGTCCCATCACACTGACCACACCCAAGTCCTTTCCAACATGCTGTTAAATCAAAAGAAATAAGACCAGTCAACCATAAGACAGGAGACTTGCACCAATTAGTGCGTAGAGCAGAAGAGAGAAGGGGCAACTCCCAGCAGGCTGCTGCTAAATAGACATGCTGTCATCAAGACCAGGCTCTGAGACGCTCAGTGAATTCTCAAATGTCCAATGTCCGCCTTTACTCCACACGTACACACAGACATACTCCAACAATATCTCTCAGCTCCAGTAAAGCTGAGAGCCAGTCACAACACAGCTTACTAACATGCCAACACAACATGATCCAAGGATCCATTCCACTACACCCCTGTCCCAACTAGCTCTTTGTTCAAGGACACGACAGGGTTGTCCGCTCTCTTCTTATCTCTGTGTGAGTGTGTGTTTCATTGTATGTGTCTCTGGGTGCAGGTTTGGGAGTAGTAGCTTAGAGTTTAGTCCTTGCTGACCATATGTCTGCACTGCGGGAAGGCAGGGGGGTGGAGGGGTCAGGGGGATGGGCATGCAGGCTAACAAGGATTTAAGAATGCCAATAATTTTAAAATAGCTCTGTGTTCCCCGGTCGAAGGGTTAAGTGCAGTGTCTGTTCTGGGACAGCCTTAGTCGGACAGCTGCATAAAATTTAAGTGTCCAACTCCAGCTTGAGTTCTCATGACATTAATGTGTCCCTCTTCTTTTGAACGTATACCCTTTTTTCTCTGCTCACTCTACCTGCCAGGACTTGAAGAAAGTTGGAGAAGCTCTTTAGATGAACTTGGTCCATCCATTTCCCTGGTTCCAGTCCTGGACTTGACTGATTCCCAGATCCTCCACCTGTCCTGCTGGCTCAGTTATTAGACACACAGCCGGAGTCAACAACCAGACTTCAGTCATCTGCAGCACTGGAATTCAAGTGGGGCTTTTCCGGAGGAGCTACTCTGACAGCCCGACACGTAATGGCTTACAACAGGACAACAGTGACTATGGAAAAGAAAAACAGCATAACTGGTCGTTTATGTGGACCGTTTATCACCACAGATTGAAATGCAAACTTATGAATATTATAAAGTAATTTTGAAGAATGTGCGTGGTATTAAAGATGTGTTTAATTCACTTTATATCCCTGAACTTAGCAGAGTAACAGCTGCTGCTGTTACTCTGCCTTGAGAGGAGTCTTATGGAACTTATATAACTTAAAGCTGCATACCAGAAACTTGAGACCATAGTCTCCAAAAGGAGACACCAGCAGTGTATCATTCCATGAGGCGATAAACTGTATCCCCTGATATCCCACCGTTTGTGGTGGAATTTCTCTTTGCGCACTAGCTAACACCTCTCATAAAGGCTTAACACCACCGCTGACACCATCTGTTCAGTTGTAAACCTATAGATTTATTGTGTGACTGGTTTGTGGCTGTGTGTAATGTGTGCAGATGAGGTGAATGTGTTTTTCCCTCTCATGCTGCATGAGATTCAAGGTGTGTTATTATTGTGTAATAGGCAATCAGCAGTGAGCACCTGAAAAGATTAGGCCTCTTTATGTGTTCTATTGATTGTAAGGTAGTCTGGTTAATAGGAGAGGGACGCTACCACACACAGCTGCAGGGTAGGTGTGTGTTCAGTACGTGTGTGTTTGGGGGTGTCATTGTGACGATGTGGAGAGAAAATAACACCATTAACCAATGCTCCTGGAACATTTCTTTTCTCAAAGATCATGAACCGTATTGATGATCTGAGCTGGAATGCATCTTCACTCTGCCTATTCTCTTCATTGCGCTTTGTGATGGCGGGTGAGTGGAGTGGACTATTGATCTTCACCCACCGCAATGTTGTTTTGATTGTTGTTATCAAAAATTGAACAATAGAGGCAGCCAATAGAGCCTGAAGATTTTTATTGAAGGTTGAAAAAAACAAACAAGCAATTATTTATGAGAGCGAGCAAGTCAACGCAACATAACTATACTGTGGGTGTTACCTGTTTTGGTCCCAACGGGGAAAGAGTTTGTAGATTTGAATGATGCCCCTGTCAAATCAGCATGAAGATTAACATTTTCCTAATTTAAAAAAAACTTTTAGAATGCATTTATAGATCTAAGTCAAGTAAATACAGCTAGATTGTATGTACAAATATTTGGTTTTATTTTTTGTTTATATATAATATAAACTTTTTAAAATGCAAAACCTTTAGAGTGATTATTGAGTGATTGAGTTTCGAATATTTTTTTAAGGGGGTAAAACAAACAGTTAAGATATTTATTCAAAAACAACTTTTATTTTATTGCATTAAACACGAAAATAGCTCTGCCATTTAAATTTGGTGCAGAACAATCCACTTGTCGATCATGTAAAAATTACATTCTGCCTTTCAGACACAGACACAGACACAAGCATTGCCACATGTATGTCATCACGCCCCTATCATAGCCAATGTGATGGCCTATGGCAAACACATTTCTTTGTGTGCTTACCACTGTGTTTCCTTACAAAATGAATAAAGACAGGGCGACATTTAGTTTTCTCATGTGTTTTTTCAAATGTTCATGTTCTACTGAGCTGACCTGCAACCACTCAGCAAACAAACTAGCTGTTGTGGCTAACGTCCTTTGTGTGCAGTGTACCAGCCTGCGGCCCTTGTCATTGTGGCCTTGCACATGGACTTTAACTGTGTGGTTCTTCCTTCAGGCTAACTAAGCTGATGTGTGTGACTCTCTTTCCATATAGCAGCTGGCTACGGCAGTGGAGCCCATCTCAGGAGCCGCCTTGGTGCTACAGACACCTCCTGACAATGTGGTCTTTTTGCCTCAGTGACTGTGTGGTTTGTTTGTTTTCATGTTTGAATCCTTTTGCTTCATGATGTATTGTTTTCCTCACCAGCTTGCAGTATTGTGAAAGCCTCTCTTTATGGTCAGAGCACTGACTTAATGAAACTTGCCGTATCTGCTGAACTGGCAAACCATCACAGGCTATTGAGTGGTGTCTGCTGCCCTCTTGTGGTCAACATAAACAATGCAATTTAAGAGTGTCAGTTTAATTATTAGGAAGTGTGGAATGGGGCAGGAACTGATGGTACTTAGATCTATATATTTTTTTTACATTCACTAACTATAGCTATATTGTGTTACCTTTAACCAATCACAAAAATAATTCTAGGTTCCATGGTCAGCACTCCAGGGTCAAAGGACAAGTATAAATTTGAAATATATGTTGAAGTGTCTGGGCAAGAAACTGAATCCCAAACAGCCCATTCCTCATCCCTGGCTGTGCAATGCCGATCCAAGCCTGGTAGAAATTGGGGAGGGTTGCATCAGGAAGGGCATCTGGAGTAAACAAAACAAAACAAAACAAAACAGCCAAACCAACATGCGGACAATCATCTGCTGTGGCGACCCTGAACTCACAGGATAAGCACGCACACACAAAAAAAACTAAACACTGATAATTGCAATAAAATCACAGCTGCAATGCATAATGATGTTATATATACATGTATTTTGCTACAGAGCTGTAGAAAATGATTGTCAGAATAATAAGTTATCATTTTTGTCTTAATCAAATTATTGTTATTAATTTATGAAGTACAACCCCAATTCTAAAAAAAAAAGTTGGGACGATAGTCCCAACAGAAAAGCAACAAATCCTCACTTTTTAGAAGCTTGAATCAGATAATTTAAGGTGTCTTTGCTTGAATAACAACAACTTAATGGCCATTTTTATTGACTGATAAATATATGTGCTACTTTACCAGTCAGATTACTCACATTCTTTAAAGGGGGAAAACGAAAGGTTGCATATATGCTCTGTATACAACATCAACAAAAAAATATCAACAAAAGAGGTAATAAAGAAGGAAGTCCATGGTAACCCTGTGGTTATACGGCGTGGGTCTTGTTAGGTAAATACGTTTACAGATCAAAAGCATTTTCAGCTTTAACCCTGGAAAGTATCCAGAGGCAGACCCACAAAGAGGCAGGTCACTTCTGGAGCCAGGTACATCGCAAGTGGTGGACAGGGTTAAGCATGGAAAATAAATGATTCTGGCTATGATCGACAGGTATCAAAACACACAGTGCATCATAGCTCGATTGTGGTTTATCAGTACGTAACATTTTATACAGTGTATGAGTGTAGTGTTTGTATACATAGAATGTGGACATAATAATTTGTTCTATTTTCTTATTTAATAAATCATTTGAAACTTTTAGCGTTGTGTTGTTTTTTTGTTATATTTATTTGGGCAAAACAAAACAAAAACACATACTTTAAAAATAGTAGTCCTGTGTTTCCGCTGATCTGTTTTATAAGTTAGACTTTTAATACCGTTTCATACTTGAGGATTTAATATTGTGGCTTACTTTTTATTATATTCGAAGTAAATATTCGAAGAGTTGTTTATTTTAGGAACCTTTAAGCGGAAAAGAAAATGTGCCGTTGCACGTGGGGACGATTTCAGGGACGTACCCATTCAGGAAGTTCGTCGCCAACAGCGCGTTTTGGTTGTGTACATGCTTAGCGATCCATCCGAAGGCACTTGATTCATGGTGAATTAAAGGTTTGTCTATCATGTTTTTTAGCACACTATATCACACTAAAAATATAAAGTTAGATATCGTCGAAATTAATTTAAGTAGGGTGAATATTCAGTGATAATAGCTTATCATCACAAGTTGAAAAGCAGCTAACGTTAACGTTATCGTACTCGGCTATCTCAATATTATATAAGTATAACGTTAACATAAATATACATTTAATTTGAGTATTTGACAGAGATTTTGGTAATTCCCCAATCCTAAAATTATAACAATCTTGATATTTGGAAAACCGCGCAGACTCTTCACCACGTATGCTAACTTAATCTTTTTAGCGTTAACGTTTTAACATTAAGTAGCTAGTTGATATTAGCCAACTTTCTCCTCACTATACTTGCGTATAGTTTTCGTTAAGTTGCAGATTTCGTGCCAAAAGCAATGTTCAAATCATTTTCGCTTTGTTGGATAGATTTAGTAGATTTAAAAATATGTATTGTCTCAACTAATGTTTTCACAATCGTCGTTTCAGATGATTGAAACGGCCAACATGGAGAAAGAAACCCCTGCCAAAAAGGCTGCAGCACCTTCTGTGTCTCAGATCAATGCAGAATATGTCACACAGGTAATCACTGGAAACAGAAACTGCTCATGAAGTAACATTTTCCAAGTTGTTTTCCTGTTGAAGATGGATACAGTATATTGTCTCCTCAACAGCATCAGTTTTGCATGTTTACAAGTAGCCTTTTGTTTTTGGCATATTTAAATGCAATTTTTAGTTAGAGGCAAAATTTCCTTCCTAAGTCCTGTTTTATCCTGCTACATGGAAATAGTACTTGGTATTATTTGGTAGGGAATGGGGGCAAATAGGTAAAGGTAAGGTAACTCTAAAAGAGGAGTTGAGGAAGTGTGCCATGAATCATATCGTATTAAACCAGAGAAAATATATATTCAACCCAGAAAACACCAGAACAAAATATGTGGTTGGACTTTTAGATGTTCCACCTATACAACACCTTGTAACATATAGTCTAACATATATAGTAATCATTTGTATTCTTAGTTGCTTGAGCCTTTGTGTGTTAATCCTACCATGTTTCTTACTATTGATGTTTTTCCAATTTTTTGTTTCAGTTGGCTAATAAATATTGGTCTCCTAATGCAAAGAATAAACTACCCTTTGACCCTACGGTGAGTCACTGGATTGCCGCATGTTAGAGATGTCAGTAGATCAGATTTTGGTGGTTGAGCTTATTTATCAAGTGCAGTAATTCTCAGAGTTGCATGTGAGAGGGGATCATCTTTGTTTGGTTTAATCCCAAAGACTTTTAACATTGTTTTAAATTTATATAGGTCATGGAAGATGTTTACGACAAAGAGATTCTTAAGTCCAAGTAAGGAAATTATCATCTTAGTTTTTTAAATTAGTGAACACATTTTACACTTGCTTATCTTGTATAATTGTCTTCTTTCTGCATGTTTGTAGATTTGCCATCAGAAAAATTATGCTGCTTGAGTTCAGGTGGGATATTTTACCTACAATGGTGACATCATTTTTTGATGGATTGATATTTATTTTTATTATTTATATATTATTTTCCTATCTTTCAGCCAATACCTTGAGAACTATCTGTGGATAAACTACACTCCTGAGGTGTCAAGCAATGCTTACCTCATGTCCATTTGTTGCATTGTCAATGAAAAGTTCAGAGAGAACGTCCCAGCTTGGGAGGTAAAAAAGGAATCCAATCCAGTTGTTGCCAATTTCTCAGGAGACCGTATTGACACAAGTTTAGCAATACGCTCAGCAACCCTACAACTATCAACTGTTTTTTCTGTTTTAATATGCATATTAGGTGTTCAAGAAGCAGCCCAGTCATTTTCCATATTTCTTCAAATGTGCAATGGAAGCTGTGTTGGCAGGCGAGGAGGCTGGTCTTACTCTAAAGGAACAAACCATTCTGCTGGTCTTCCTAGACCACTGCTTCAACAGTCTGGTATGTGCCACTAAATTAATACCCAATGTCTTGACCTACCCACCAGAGAACTAGTACCTATTCTAATGTAGGTGATATTATTCTTCTGTCCGTGCTCACGCCAGTACCTAGGAAAATGGGAGTTATCAGCTTATATTTTGATTACTGTATTTAGGTGGTTTAAAGTAAACCATTTAAATACAATTAAGCGTGTAAATTAAATAATTAGTTTTACTAAAACAGGGTAATGGTAATATCAAAATACCCTTAAGCTGAAGCAGAGTGTGGAAAATTAGGCAATTATTCATTAGATCCACATGGTGGCAGTAGTTGACTAGGCAGTGCAACAGCATCAGCTTCCACCCATCTGTATTCTCCATAGCTGCATTAAACCACAGGAAGGCTCTGCAGATGTCTCACTTTAAAATCTGCTGTGATAGCCTGCTACACTTTGATTGTATCCTATAAAGGCTCCTAAATATTTTAGTTGCAGACTTTTATTATGGGCTGAAGTGTAATAAAAATCTCTCATACACAGTACATTATGACAACTCCCCCTCTCTCTCTTGCTTTCTCTCTCTCTCTGTGCGACTTTGTCCCAGGAGGTAGATCTGATCAGAGAACAGGTGCAGCAGCTCATCTCACTGCCAATGTGGATGTGCCTCCTACCAGTAAGATGTCAACTTGTTACTCTAATTAAGTTTTTCTGATGCCTGTTGTTACCACACAAGTAATGATGATGTTTGATAATTTAACAGGAAAGAATTGCCCATTGCAATAAAAGTCATTCTTAGAGAAAATGTACTATTTACTCAATTGTTTCTGTCATGTTTTCAGTCCAGACTCCAACTGGAGCTAAAGAAAGTTCCAAAGCTGCTCAAGTTCTGGAATCTAATCAAGAAGAAATTTGATAAAATGGATGCTAACACAACTGAGCAGTAATAATACTTATTCTTGCTTATACACATCTATACTGACTAGGCCAAATTGTTTTTTACCCTCTGAGTATTTGAGCTCTTCCTGAGTTTTTTTTTATTTTTGTGTTTGTGTGTGTCTTTCCCAGGGCAAAAAAAGAGAGGACCTTCCTCTCGGCTCTTATTAAAAAGTTCCTCTGGGTCCTTAAGTCAATTGCACCATCAGGTAAATAAGAAGACAACTGAAGCATAACATACGAATATTTAATGTTCTTCATATTTATATCTTCTGGGATCTCGTATTGCACTTAACACAGAATTACGTTTAGGAGAAGAATAAGCATTAGATCTCAGTTTTAAATTAATAAAATGTTGATTTCTACCTTCTCCCTGTTACTTTAAAAGCAAAGCAAAACCTTGCATGAGCTCTCTTTACCTTTCCTTGCATCATACATTATTTTTAGAGTTTACATATTGCTGGTATTAAATAAAAATTTTACCCCCTTTCATTAGTATTATAGTTGCACTTCTGAGTCTTGCTGCCGTCAAAGGAGCATGTGGTCCAGCTGCCATACAGCCACTGGCACTGACTACTATGTTGTAATGCAGACAGACACAGAGGCCCCCTACCTGAATGCTAAAAACAGAACTTGTGTATTTGTGTGTTTAGGTAGAATTCAAACATGACAGAGTTGATTATAATCTAAATCCCAGCAGGATTCACATCACTCTAATGTTTGCTGCATGGCTCAACTCCAATGCAATGCAATGCAATACACATACACAAACAGGCTTAATGAGGACTGAGGTCTCGACATGCTGCTGCGCTGGCGATACAGTATCTCACATGCTCGGCATGACACCTTGGTGTTGTCCACGTGTTTGCTGTCTTCATATTCTGAGTGATAACTACAACCTCCTTTCTGCTGCTGTATCTTTGTTTTTTAGGTTTTTATGTTCACATCTTCACATACGTCTGCTTTTCTATCAAATGCCATTTGTCACTGACGACACGTATTTCCAGAAGTCAGGTGCTCACCTCTATGATTTCCTCCGTTCTGTTCCATAGGGGCTGTATCCATGGATAAAGTCCATTACTGTGAGAGATTCATTGAACTTATGATTGATTTGGAGGTGAGACAAATCTTCCAACCCTAGTCAAATGCCTTATTAAGTAAATATTTTAATGTTCTATTTCATTTCTACCGTTTATGCACACTACAACATTGTGGGGCTACAATACTATACGTGCTTAATTGCAGCCCCCTTATGAACAAGGTGGTGTGGGGATCTGTGAGTCTGCAGAGCTCCTTTGCCTTTTGTCCTTTGCTTTTATAGCTAAATCAGGTCAACACTGGATAAATGTCCAGTCTTGGCTTCACCCAATGCATCCCTGTCATCACTGTCTGCAGAGCTGTGCAATATTTGAAACCGGAGCCTTTGATCAGAGTACAGTACGAGTTTATTTTTAGCCTGATGACTTTTGACATGTGGTATAAAGTTGTTTGTAGTGTCTGCTGGATTGGGATACAAGACCCCCTTTTAGGAAACAATTTCCTGTCTGAAGGAACAGTTATTCAATTTTTTATATCCTAAAAGACTGTCCAAAAATCCCAATGAAGAATGAGATTATACCATTGTTCTCTTTCCTCAGTAGTGGTGTTCTGCCTTTTTTTGCAATTGGACTGCAGTTGCTTTCCAGCATATTGTGAAGCTTCACATAATTGTGTGGAAATTTACAAACTCTGGTTTTAATCTGCGTTACTGTGTTGGTTTTAAAGAAATTTGCTTTTTATGGCTTTTATCTTATTGTAGTGCTCAGTCACATTGATTACAGATAAACTCGGTTTTTGGGTAATAATAGCTCATAAAGATGTGTAATTTTTAAAGACTATCATTATATTGTATTTTTTAAAAGAAATTATTACTGAAAATAAATTTTGATGTAGTGTTTGAAAAAGACAACCTTGTCAGTAAGATTAAGTATTTGGAGCAAAGATGCACAGGCAGATAAGATTGTTGCTCCCGCTGCCTATGCAGATCTCTTGTTACAAGTGGGGGAGCTCAATATATCTCATCTGGCTGTCTGCTGACAGGCTGGCCTTTCTCTTCCGGCCATGGGCTACTTGCCCGCCAGCTTACTTTCGTCAGATGCATCTTATGTTTTTTCAGCACTATACTTTTACAATACTTCCCCTCTCACCCTGAAAATGAACGTAGGAAAAGGGAGATTTTTTATTGTGTCTGGAATATGCTGACTGTGTTGACGTCAAACATGACGTTAGGATATAAAGGTTTGTGTATCTTAGTTCTCAATTGTTTTACCCCTTTGAAAATTGTGTTAAAAAAGTCATTGGGACGACTGTGGCGCAGGAAGATAGAGCAGTTGTTCACCAATCTCGCAGTTGTTAGTTCAATCCCCGGCTCCTCTGGTCACGTGTCAAAGTGTCCTTGAGTAAGACACTGAACCCCAAATTAGTTGCTCCCCGTGAGCATTGGCCATCGGTTTGTGTAATTGTGAGTGCGAATGGGTGAATAAGAAGCAGTGTAAAGCGTTTTGAGTGCCAATAGGTAGAAAAGCGCTATATAAGTACAGACCATTTACCATGTTCTGTTTTGTTGGGGATTCGTACTGTAGTATTCCCTCTAATATTCTGTTCCACACAGCCTTTTTTTTTTCTTGTCCAGTTTACTTTCAAACTTAAGTGTGAGAGATTTAACTTTTGTTTTTGTAGTTGTTATAGCTGGGCCAGTATTTTCCCTGTCGTATTCACATATTACATATCTTATTCAGTTTGCCTCCACATCATATGTTCCAAAACAACCGTAGGACTATAATTTCTGTCTGATATTTTGCCTAAATATTTTGTAAATGTGGTGTTCTGTGTGTCTAGGCGCTGCTGCCCACCAGGCGGTGGTTTAATACAGTGTTGGATGATTCTCACTTGGTGGTCAATTGCCACTTGTCTAGCCTAACCCAGAGAGACAAGGAGGGACACCTCTTCTGCCAGGTACAACACACAAAAATGTTTGCACCTAAACAATGCCTGTGTATGAAATCACTCCCTATTTACTTTACTACCCCCTATACAGTCTCTAGGAATTCACAGTGTTGCAATCAGTGAACATTTAATTCAACCAACTTCCTATGAATTCTGCACAACCTTTATAACATAATTAAAACAATGCAAAATGGATTACAATTTATTTTACAATGAAAAAATCAGGCATTTCAGGCCACAACAATCACAAAAATGTAATTAGGGACTGCCCATATAATGTTGACTAGGTAGTTTACTCAATAGTGGGTAATTAATTGATATTTCAGTGAACTTACCATCATATTTCATAATTACAAACAGTTGTTACAGCTGTACAACAGTGATTTTCTCATCTCTAAAACAGGGGGCATTGCAATGTTGGATTGGTAGCAGCAAATAGTACTTGTACACAAGTTTTCTGTTCCATTGTGGAACTTCTGAATGTACTATATAATGGAGACATTTACAAACTTAACATTCAGACACTACTACAAAATGGCAAACACACTATATAGTGCCCTATATAAAAAATATGTGTTTAAAATTTTGTTTATGCTGCTACCATCATGGCTTATGCCACAAACGAAAATGACTAAGTCTGTTCAGAAAAGTAGTCGTGCAAGCACCAGCCATTATAATACCTACAGCTTCCCTCAAATTTAGCATGTATGGGTTGCATCATGAGCCCATCGCTTTGGTAGATGTCAACCTTGTTGTCACTCCATACAACCTTGTTCCAGAAATGTTTCTCTTGTTTCTCTTGATACAAAAGCAGCCGTGTTTAATGCTGTTTAATAATCTTGGTTTAAATACCAGGGGAAAAAACTCTTCTTTACACCAATCACCTGGCCTCGATGTTTTAACACTTTTGGAAGAGACTGTTTATATGCACATTGCGATCAAAATCCCCTCTACTCTCCTGTTCATGTGGAGAAGTGATTTACTGTTAATATTTTGTCTCTGTAGTTGTTGGACATGCTGAAGTTCTACACAGGTTTTGAGATCAATGACCAGACAGGAAATGCCTTGACAGAGAAAGAGATGACTACACTGCACTATGACAGAATAACCTCCTTACAGGTAAAGATACATAGAGGGGTATATACAGATGTGCAACAATATATTATAGTCTATGTCATGCATGCTTTGTGCTTGTTGTTTTTCATTGAATGTGATAGCAGCATAATTTTTAAAAATTTTGATTCTGTATATGTCAACATCAATCTGAAGTTTTCCCTCTCTATTTTCTGTCTTACAGAGGGCAGCCTTCGCTCATTTCCCAGAGTTGCATGACTTTGCTCTGTCCAATGTAGCTGCAGTGGACACTCGAGAATTCTTGACCAAACACTTCGGCCATCTCAGGTAAATGAAAACACTGCTGCTGTTTTTATGTTAAATGTTTTCTGAAAGCACTGTCCTTAGTTTTATTTTTATAAAAAAGAGAGCACAGAAACAAACCCACCAGGAGACCAAAACAGAAGGACAAATGCAGATCTTCTCCATAACTTTTAAAATTTCTTCTGACCACTAAAATGTTTAAGCTCTAGTGAAAGCACAGGCACCACATGCAGGGTGCTTCTGTTGCAGTATAGCATTAGCACTAACATTGCTGCCTGACTTCCCTGCTAAATGGCAGCTAGTGAACCCTTGAACAAGCAGCTGGTACCAGCCAGAGAGAGAGGCACGCCTCATTAATTTAATCGATTTGCAGTGGCTTGAGAATAAACTCTTTGAACAGCTGTGTTTGTCAGATCATATTAGCTTGCCAAAGCGCCAAAAAGCCCCCTCACCTTGATGAACCGGCCTGTTTTTTTTTTCTTATCTCTTTTTACATTTTATTTTGTGTGTTTGTTTGAAGGGGGAGTGATGACACATTTATCGGTAACTTGTATTTACTTCAGGGTTTCTAACCTTTCTCGGCATTTGATATCATAATGAAATCCAAGTTTATAGAGAGGCAGTTTGTAACAACAAACTTTAAATAAGTGACTGATTTCCAATGTTTTTCTCATTATCGCTCTAAGTTCCCATGTTGGAACAGTAAAAATGTCCTCTGCAGTCGATATTTCTATATCCATCACCTCTTTTGACTTCTGTCGTGGATTATAAATGCTTAAACCCCACACTAAGTTCCTTTGACTCAGGCAGAGGGTTATGAGCCGAGCTGAGCTGAATCAGGTAAAGACGTAGCTGAACCATTTAATGTATTTTTAGAAGCTCTGCTCCTTTTCCTAGAATTAGGCTTTTGAATATAGCAGGAACTGCATTGTTCCCTGTTCCACAACTGTCACCAAAGCAGCTCCTGGGTAACTCCAAATATGCCGATCAGGTTTAACGAGGCACATTTCATCCAAACAACTCGCGCTAATGCCAGTTTATTGCAGCTGCGTTACCCACAGGCTAAGCTCCCAGTCACCCACCATTCTGAATTTATCTGCTAAGTCCCCCAAACACACACATGCAGCATTATTGCATAGCCTGTCACAAACCGAAGTGTCAATTCAGGTCAAAATCCGAATTTAACAGATGCTAAAGGAGTATGCAACACTTTAAAACATTGGTTAACATTACAAAGAGTCATTATTACTGGGAAATAATTGGTTAAATTAGTTCTTCACCGTGGTCCTGGTATTATTGATTGCAGGTGAACTGATAATAATTCCAGCCTCCTGTCATAAAAATATTTAAGTAAGAAAAGAAAAAGAATTGGAAATTTCTATATCCATGGCAATATAACACTTCCTTCTCTTTTAATATTCAATGTTGAAAAATTTCTAAAGATTCAGAGATCAAGATGTGTAGAAAAATTAGAGTGGTTATTGTCGGTATTTGAGACGACAATGGCATCGTGGTTTAGGACAACCTACTTTAATTCTCAATTTTATTTAGGCAATTCAAAGACTTACTGAATATGATATTAAATATCAACTTCTGTGTTGAATGTCATGTTTAAACAGTAAAGACATCACTCGTGTGATCAACTTCTACAGGAAACAGGCATTGCCATAGACACGAACAGTCAGACTGTCTGCTGCAGATTAAATCTCGCTCAGTTTCCAGCCTATTTTTGTGCTTTCATGATTTTGGCTTTGGTGTACCTGGGACCACTGATCTAGACATATTCAAAGAATAAACCTACAGTAGAAACTGCTCTGTAGTAAGTTTAATCTGTCCCCAATCCTTACTTTGGCCTGCCAGTGACTCAGCTGTCAATCATGTCCTGGCCCAGTCATTTTAATTAGAGTGAGTTGTTGTCGAGCTGTTGTTTTGTTGCTAAGGGAGGAAGTGTCCCCATGACCTATACCAGGTCATCCACTGGGTCACCAAACTGCAACATAGGCAGAAATGCCTCCCCACTCCCCAAACTTGGCATCACAAGTACCAGAATACATGCAGATACACGGATACAGTTGGTCAGTGCCACGTGTGCTAGTCCAGGCCTGTCACAACGTGGCCAGACCTTGTCCTTCATTGTGTACCAGACCCTGTCTGTACAGTGTGTCAGCATGATTAAGACAGGTCTGTATGCAAAGAGCCACGCCTCAGCTTTCTGAGATGGATATGGGCTTTGATTTTCATAATCCTGTCGCATCAGTGTATCCTGGTCCCTTAACACACACATGCTGACAGAGCAGGAGTGCTGTGTCAAAACAAACAGAAGAACTGCTTTGTGCTGCAGTGCTAACAAGCACAAGGAATTTGATAAGGCTGTGTATCTTTACACAGGTATTGTCATTTTCAAAACCTTTCTCAGGAGATTGTGCCCCAACACGCACCTACACATAATTTGTTTTTATAAACGTCGTGGTTTGTTGTCAGAATTTCACTATAATGATGTAGTATATGAAGAGGTCAGGGTATCCCTGTCGATATCTTACTCTTCGTTATTACAGTCATTATCGAATGATTCTCTTTGGGCAGCGGTTAGTTATATCTGCTTTACTGACATACTTACTCTCAGTAAGAATGTCTGCTAATTGTGTAATTTGCAAATGCGGATTTTCTACCCAATTAAAGATTTGTTTATCTCATCTTCTCTCTAGTCCTAATACACTTCACCAGGTGGCCTCATACTTGTGTCTCCTGCCAGAGCTGGCTGAAGGGCAAGACACCACCTATGAGAAGGAGTTTCTCCTTGAGCTTCTGGTAAGTGCAGTGTTGGCTTTTATTATCATCTGTGTAGGCATTTTTTAACTTTTGTGTCAGAGTTAAGTGTCTTCTGTACCATGCAAATCATTGAAATGTAATGGATAATAATAAGACATGAATAATCTTTGAAAGCAGGGAGCAATGGCCAATACATAATGCCAATGTTTTTCCCCACATTAAATCACATAACGTAGAAATGAATAATAGGCAACTGGGTAGCATGGTGGTGGAGTGGTTGTGGGGTCGTGGCCTTTCTGTGTGGGGAGTTTGCATGTTTTTTTCCATGTGTCTGCGGGTTTCCTCCTGGTACTCCGGTTTCCTCCCACAGTCCAAAAACATGCATGTTAGGATTAATGGTGAGTCTATAAATGCCTGTAAGTGTGCAAGTGTGCAAATGGTTGTCTGTCTGTGTATGTCTCTCTGTGGCCCTGTGATCGACTTTTGACCTGAGGGATACACATCTGTATCAGTATAGCTAGGGTTCAGTAAAGAAACAGCCTTCCACAATCACAATACAGCAGTTGAATCTACTCTTCATAATAGTAAAAAAAATAAAAACATTATAGACTTCATGATAAAGATTTGTTTTTGTAGAACTGTTTTGGCTTAGTTTAACTGACAACTCAGAGAAAATCAATTCAGTTCTGCAACAGTAATGTGACAAATAAATTAAACGTACATAAAACAAAATGTAATGGTATAATTTACTAGGTGTCACTATCACTGATCATAGGGAATGAATGAATACTTTATGAGCCATGTGCTTGCCAACTGCGATAATGAAAGATCTACAGTTGGTTTTGGCTGACCACTTCTAATAATTTTAAAGGTATTTTCCAATATAATGACTGTCCATTCAGTGTTATAGCATAATACATTTTGTGTTTCTTTAAGTCATTAATTTGGAATATTTATCTTAAAATACTTATAATATCCTCTCTCTACTAATTTGCCTTCTAATGTAATTACTGTTTTTAGGGGGGAATATATTTGATGTAGGTTAATTAGAAGAATGTTAATGAGATAGGATTATTTTTTGTTGTTGTTATCTGTTAAAAGGTTCAGGTTAGTTTGATTGTGCTCCCTGGTTTCCCTTCCATCACACTCCCACTTTTTTCACTTTTTAAATCCCCGCCAGGAACATGCTGGACCATTGTCCCACAAATCTCCCCAGCACACACTTACACATGGACTGTAGACATCTTCATCAAAGTGGGGGTTTCAAGGCTGTTCTGCAATTATTTATAATTACTCACTCAGACCATCCCCAGGTCCTCTCTGAGAAGCGATGACGAAGAGCTGTTTTTAATTATCTGATTGGATTGTTGCAGGACACAATGTCAGGGGGCTCATTTGTTTGTGCCTTACATTGCCCCCAGCAACCATCTACTCTGACTAGGTGGGTTTAATAGGAAGGGGCCACAAGACTAGAACTTTGCTACCCACTAGCAAAACAATCAACAAATAGCACAGTAATAAATATTGTTAGGCAGGAAGAACCACTCTTGTGTAAAGTCAGTACTGCATTTACACCAATGTATTGTTTGGCTAGTTAAGGCTTCTTTGCTTCCTCTGGTACATATGTTCTAGTATGTATTCGGCAGTTGATATTACTGTTCTTGACACAGTAAATAATTATGTAGTTATGTATCCATGTTTCCAGAAGAATAAAGAACAAATTGAACTGATGAATGATGTATAAAATCAAAGTTAGGCAGGGGCTGGGGTCACAGATGATAAAGTAATAGAATGGAAAAATGTATCCACAACACAATGAAAGCCCTGCCTCTTATCAGCAATTCTTGACCACCTTTCTTTAAGCAAATGATCACATAAAAAAAGAAAGTGGAGAAATGTGTGACATAACTATAATTTTCTAGCACACGTTAGTATTATGGACTGACAAATGAAGAGAGTGAGTTTTTTTTGTGTTTGTGGGTAATGACATGTTATGTCTTACAGTAAGGGAGAAGACACAACCTTGAGACACTGAGCTAAAGAGGTGGACGGGCATTTGTTCATTAACCCAATTTCTCCTTGTCTCTGTCCTCATGCACACACACAGGTGTCCCGTCATGAGCGCAGAATCTCTCAGATTGAACAACTTAACCAGATGCCCCTTTATCCAACTGAGAAGATTATTTGGGATGAGAACATCGTCCCCACAGAGTACTACTCAGGCGAAGGTATGTTTTGCTTGTTTGAGTTGTGATTGCATATTTTTATATGTTACTGTGACTTAATGTGTACTATAGTGCACCTACCAAAGGGCACTCCTCTGGCACTGAACTGGAACCTTGTCTTTAGTTGCGATGGATTCCTTTCTAACAAGAAGTTCCCTCATATGGCTACAAGCTGCAGCTGCCCATTCATTGTCAATAGAAATCCAGGTGTGCTGTTGAGTATCACTAGCTGTGTGCTTAGGATGCAACAGGCTGATGTCCAGCTGCGTAATCAGGACGTCATGCAAATATGTGTGGTGCAGTTGAGCTGCAGTCAGGCAAGACACAATTGGGAGCATTTTGATTCCAGCAAAAACCAACTATCCAACGTGGAGGAATTATAAACTAAAAGCAGAAAAAGCTTTTAATGGGACAGAATGAAACAAGAACGACGTCCAGTCCCAATTATGTAAAATACATGCTCAGCACAACAGAGCTCCAAAACTCCAGACCTTCGTTGGTCTCATGTGTCACTGCCCTAACATGTTAACCTGCAGCATCCTTATATAAATGTAAAAAATATTACAAATGTAAAGTTGTAGCTAGAAAAGTAGTCAATAAACCAGTTTTATTACAGAGAAATATGTCCCTTGAATGACTGTGTTACAAAGAACTGCAGTTACTCACATGTAATTCATTTTGTACAATTTTGTCCTTTCATTTTGTTTCTTCTCAGGCTGCCTGGCTTTGCCCAAGTTGAATCTCCAGTTTCTGACCCTGCATGACTATCTTTTGAGGAACTTCAACCTCTTTCGTCTAGAATCCACATATGAAATCAGACAGGACATAGAAGATGTAGTGTGGCGTATGAAACCATGGTAAGATGTCTTCAATTCTGTATAGCTTCAGGAAATCTTTATGTTTTTACAAAAATTTAAATATTATGATGTTTTTAAAAGCATGATTTAAGCTTTTGGTAATATTTAAAATGATAAAGATCTGAAGAACGTCTTGTAGGCCCCTCTTAATTTAATATTCAAAAATCAAGATTTGTAATATATTCATATTCTTAATATGTGCAGTGAAATGTGTTGGTAGTGCACTTGGGGTGGTAATAACAATAACAAGCAAAAATAATCTACAATCTACATGCCTAGGTTTGTACTATTAACTCATTTAAAGTTCGCTTTGGCTTATCACTTCAGTGAATGACTATTCTTATCCTCTGTCTACTTCTCATATGATGGTGTGTTACATTGGCAATATTTTATTAAACGTTATTTATTAATACATTTGATACACCACATTTGGAAACCCATTGCTTAACATAATAAGTGCTCCCATTATGTCAAGCGGGTGGCGCTTGCTTGTTGTTCTTGCAAAAGTAAATAAGTAAGCAGTGGTGCCATGTGCTGTCCCAAATCCAACTGATTTTTCAATCTTGACAACAGCCCGCAGCACTTGTCTAACTTTTTGTTGTCTGTCCTTCTACACAGGCAATCGGAGTATGGTGGAGTAGTGTTTGGGGGATGGGCCAGGATGGCTCAGACAATCACCTCTTTCACCATAGTAGAGGTTGCCAAGCCCAAAATTGGAGAGAGTTGGCCTGCACGTGTTCGAGCTGATGTGACTATTAGCCTCAATGTACAAGATCATATCAAGCAAGAGTGGGAAGGTAAAGTGCTGGACTATTTTTCTTGTATCTGTTTGGCCCTTTTATAAAATCTGGTTCTGTCTCTTTTTTTCTGCACAGAAAACTGAAAACACACACCCTGTTCCTTTCCATATCGATCTGGTTATTTACTTCTCTTACTGTGCCTCCTAGCAGTTGTTCTAGTATACAAATGATCACTTCCTTAAAGGCTCCTATACCTTGACTCTTCACCCACCTTTGCTCACCTCATGCCTGTGGGAAGACATCTCTCTGTAAAACCTCTACCACTTAGCCACTTGGTTTTATGCACCAATCATTTTCTGACTCTGTATGTTTGATAGGGGAACTATGATAGAGGATAATAATTCACTGGAAATCTAGAAAGCAATGTAAAGCCTTCAGCAGGCTGTCCACTACAGCGCTCCAGAGAAAGAGAAATTCATGCGCCATTGAATACCAATGGTGCGCAGGATTAATTAATGTAAAATTAATAAGATTGCTTAAGTGGCTAAATACTGTAAAAGTAATGAAGTGATGAGTGGCTTTATAACAAAGGGCAAGCCTAACATTCTTCAAATGTATGTCTCCACCTTTATATTCTCTTTTACATTTTGGCTTTTTTCTGTGTAACTCATTGAAAGTATAAAGTATGACTTCCTTCTTTCCACTAGCCCTTTTCCCATCGTATAATTAGAGCTTCATGTTTTAAAGATCAGGTGAGTGCTGACAGGGTGGTTTCTCTCAAGTCTTCGAACTCCCCCACACTACTACTGTCCCCCATCACCTCTCTCTCTGTGTCCTTTTCAATCTTCTTTCTCTACTTTTTCTCTCTCATTCTGTAAATCCCTCTTTCTTTCTTTTTTCCTCTGTGCCCACTCTCTCTATCCTGTTTCCCTGTAGGGCTGCGGAAACACGACGTTTGCTTTCTGATCACGGTGCGCCCCAACCTGCCCTACGGCACACGCTTTGACCGGCGCCAGCCCTTTGTGGAGCAGACTGGCCTAGTGTACGTGAGAGGCTGCGAGGTGCAGGGTATGCTTGATGACAAGGGACGCGTCATTGAGGAAGGTATGCTAATATGTGCTCTTGCACCTGCCTACACACACACACACACACACATTGACATTTGACATCCATCCAACCATCAGACCTCCAGTACAGTCATCTTCCCAGACTACTCCTTGGGAGAAGGTCTGACTGGTATTGTCACAGTAACTGTCAAAATGAGACTTGAACTGTTCACATTAACATTCCATTAACCTGAGATCAACAACAACACCTGGGAGCATTGAGCTCTGCTTTATTCATTGGATTTAGTTCTATCTAAAGAGGTCGGGTTAGTGAGGCAACATTGCCTGTACTTGTCTTGCAGAACACAGTGATGTGACTCAGACTTGATAGGTGTTCCCAGCAACAATGCCGATTACCATTACAGCATGAAATGTATCTGCATGCTAATATATTTCTCTAATATTTTAATGTCATCAAATATAAGACTCAGAGATTCGTTTTTGAGTACAGAAGAAATCCCAAATTCAAAACTTCTTTCCTGGAAAGTAAAATATATTTATACAATAACATGATCACCTCTGTTTATCATGATGTTCTCCTCCCTACAGCCCAAAGTAAGTCTGTCTGTTGGTTCACCTTAGTTAGCCGGATCCCCTGCTATTCTAAGTGTGTTTACCTGTTCCCCTGTCAGAACATGTGTCCATGCACTAAAGCACCCTTTTCCTCATTCTCTCTCATCTGTCTGGATTAAATATGCAGTGGGCAGGGATTCCTAAATAGAAATGCTGTCGGATAAAATTCCTTCTTGGTTTCTGCTTCTTTAAACTTTCAGATCCCCAGTGGGAATAAGTGGTACTCTGGCTAACTGGGTGCTGTGGTGATGTCACATAAATCACTGGGCGCATGGTGAAGGTGTGGAAAGACACAAGCTGAGAAGTGCAGTTTGAGACAATAATTATAAACTCTCAAAATACTAAATAAATTTCAAATACAGCAGTAGGAAGTGCATATTTTCTCATATGTATCTGTATTCTCTATATAAACTTGTCTTAAAAATATTGTCAGATCTTCAGTTTCTTAAAGCTACAATAATGAACACACCCTATCTATTTTAACTGATACACAGAACATTGCATAGTATTAATATAATCCCACCTTTTAATAACTGTCAGTTTAATACAATGGCACATGCTTGTTTTAACTCCTCACTCACCTTGGCTCAGCTGTCCGCATTGTTATCCCATTGTCTTGAGGGTATAGCTCACACCACACTCATTTTAGTAAGAGGGATTTGATGACCCCCACATATTAACAGAGCTATACTTACTTACACACCCATCAGAGGCCAACAGGATTGTGTTTCACTACTGCTCCATGCCCTCTTCCAGAATCCCCTGCTCTATCTGTGAAAGCTGCACTTGCTGCCGTGTACAGACTTCCTATGGGAGTAAGTCTAAAGTCAGCTCCTGTCAGTCAAGCATCTACATGAATTCATGTTCCTAAGGAAGCATAGTTCTGCAATAATGCAATTTACGTTGAGGTGTTCTATTACATTTTAAGACAAGGTTAGGGTGGAAATTATGATTAAAGACATTCTTTTAGCTCACAGAATTACTTTAAGTTTCAGTTGTAATATTGACTCTTGACTTTTAAAAGAATTTTATAATACTGTAACCATGTTTAGAAAAGAAAATACTATAGTTACTACTAAATGTTAGGGGTCCTGGAGTCTCAGCAGTAGTGCATTGGGTTGGGATGCAGAAGGCAGCGGGTTCGAATCCCATCCCACCAGGTGTGGCCCTGCTGAGCCACTAAGGGCCACCTTGGTGGCGCTCCTGAAACTGGATAAAATGTGAGGGTTGTGGCAGGAAGGGCATCCAGCGTAAAAACTTATGCCAACTCAACATGCTGAACATGTTCCCCTGTGGCGAACCCTAAAGGGACAAGTCAGAAGCCATTGATTTGATTATTTAGATGTTACTAAAAGTTATTGTCTCTTTGTTCTAATAAGTGTTCTCCACACCACTCTGGTTTAGGGCCTGAACCAAAGCCTAAGCTACGAGGAGACTCCAGAACATTCCGTGTTTGGTTGGACCCAAACCAGTATCAACAGGACATGACCAACAGTATTCAGAGTGGCACTGAAGACCCATATGAAACTTTTAACATCATCATGAGGCGCAAACCCAAGGAGAATAATTTTAAGGTTTGGACCAAGCTTTATCTTATGACCATAAAGTCTGTTTCTGCCAAGTGCGGTGTCACACTTATTATTCTCTTTAAGTATTGTAGATGTAAGGTTTGGGCCAGGGCAGCTCTGAAACTGCCACTTACCCCTTCCCAGTGTTCTCAAAGACCAATATACTTCTCACAGGCTATTTACTGTATGTAACATGTGCCCCTTGTGGCAGCAAGCCAAAATGTCATGTAGAGCAGGAGCTCTCAATCCTGGTCCTCAAGGCCCTCCTGTGCTTGTTTTTTTAAATTATAAACCTAATGCACATTACCTCAGTCAGGTGTGTTCATTCAAGTTACCAGTTCACTTCGTCTTGCTCCACTGCTTCCTTATCAAAATGATACATTCTAGTTTCTGATTGACTGAACACAACTAATCTAGGTAATCAGCAGAGGGTAGGGCAGGGATAGTTGGGCAACAAGAGGAGAAGGGACCGTGGGGACCATGATTGGAAACCCCCTGCCATACAGAGCATCCCAGACGTTAAAAGATTTTCAAGCCATAGAAGTTGTCCATGTGAGCGTGTTAAACACTCAACTGTTGTTTGTTCTATGTAATATTTATTATACGGTTAACCATAAACAAAACTCTTTATCATATTCTGTTAGTGGAGAGCTTCACATTACAGCGCTGTCAAATCTGAAATGTCTAATTCTGCATTTCATTCTTTCACATCCAGAGCAATGACAGATGTTTTTGAAGTCTTTCTTTTTTCTTTAATGGGATATGTGCAGGAACGAATGTGTATTCAAGAAACATTTTCTCCATCTTTGATGTGTGACACAGATAAAAGTAAACATGTTTTTCAAAACAGTGTTTGATGCAGAGGGTATTAGGCAGTTTGCAGCTCATTAAAATATAATTGACATGTATACAAATTACCTGCTTTCCCATCAGCCCACCAAAATGCTATTTTTATCCTGCTGAACTACATTGTGTGGGTTGGTTCTCTGTTGTCTCATATGGCTCATTCATTTTGATTTTTAACTTTGAGTTCTCATGTTTTCTAATTTCACAATAGATTAGTGTGAAATTTGAGACTCTGTCTTTCTGTTTCAGGCAGTTCTAGAGACCATCAGAAACCTAATGAACACAGAGTGTGTTGTCCCAGACTGGCTTCATGACATCATCCTAGGTTACGGTGACCCAGGCAGTGCCCACTATTCCAAAATGCCCAATCAGATCTCCACGCTGGACTTCAATGACACGTTTCTGTCCCTGGACCACTTACGTTCGTGCTTCCCCGGTTCCACCATAAATGTTACAGAGGAGAACCGGGAACTGCAAGTTCCCCCTTTCAGGTGAATATCAAAGATCCAATAACCAAATGAAAATGAGAACGCTTGTAGTTGGTTTACCTTAAATAAACTATGACAATAGTATGTTATGTACTTACTATATATGTTTGGTACAATATGTTATTATATGTTTGTAATACAATATTCATGAAATTATGTATAATTGCCACAACTCTTTCTTTTCTTTCCTTTCTGCTTTTGCTTTCCTAGAATCAAGTTTCCCGTCTCAAACAAAACAGACAAAGGGAAGAAAAGGAAGGCTGATGAAGAAGTGGAAGAGAAAGAGGAGGAGAACATGACCTTGGTTGTTGAGCCCTATGTCACCGCCAACCGTGGGCCATATCCCTACAACCAACCTAAAAGGTGAGAGGTCGAGGCCAAGCCTAAGGCCTCCCCAACCTTAGGCCTCAAGTATATCACACTTTCTTGTGGTCCGGTTCCAAGTGTATAATATATTTCAACATGTCAAAAGCCCTTAAACTATATTGAAAACACCTTTTCAGTGTAAAACAGCGCAGAGGTCCATGTCAAATGCTTAAAATAGATGGCAGCCTCTTGGCCTGACTATTGTGATAGATTTTTCTGTGCTTGTCTCCATGGTATCTCTTCTGGCTTATTTAACCATGTATGATATAGTGCTAGTTATGTTGTTAAGGTTCCTGCAGTAACAGATGGACATTGTGTAAATTTAAAGGTGATAAAAGAGGGCCTTAACATTCCTATACTAAAAATACCACAAACTATTTTATGTTTCAGAATTTTGATATTTAAATCTTGATAGCAACATACAGTTTAACATATAACATAACATGTTCTCAAAAAACATCAAAACTGAACTTTAAATTAAGCGATGAAAGCATTTGCACACAAACGTGTTTATCCTGTCTGGGCCATTCAGTATCTCAGACTAATTACTTGATGTGAATCTCTTACAGGAACACCGTTCCATTCACGCCTACTCAGATCGAAGCCATTCGAGCTGGGATGCAGCCCGGGCTCACCATGGTAAGACTCATTATTTAGAGAGTCATTCTGTAAATTTTAAGATTGAATTGAAGCTGTGTGATGAAAATTGCAACAACCGTTTCCAACAAATAATAATTGTGGATATCTGGCTAACAGAGTGAGTCACAGAATATAGTGGACTTACAGGCTATGTTTAAAGCAAACCCTATAAAGTTATCACGCAGATTTCTTGAGTGAGTGTAATGGTATTTGGGCAAAGTCCCAGGTCCTGTTAGTTCTAAGACAAAGGTCTGTGTCCATTTATCAGCTACACAATTATTATCTCCACAATAGTGTAACATACACCTTTTGACAAATGCTCTTCAGAGGAGTGATTGGTAGCTGGCCCAGGTGTCTGAGTCATTTATTAAATGGCTATCTGTGGGAAATATAGCAAGAAGGCTACCAGCAAAGTCATATACAACTCTCTACTTCTCTCCTCACCCCCTCTAACCTCCTTCGCATATGTCATAGTCATTGGCAACCATAACAAACACACACACTACCTCCCAGTCTTCCTAATTTGGCTTTCATGTAGGGAAACTGAGGAGATGATTAATTACTTGTTTATGCAAGAATATCTAATTTTGCTTGCCATTTTTAGCAGAAATTAGTCACCTGAGAGACAAACACGGACCAAGATGCATATCAACATGGTAACTCTATACTGATATCTAGATAAGTAAAATGAAAGGCTTGACAGATACCTAAAGTATGCCTCTTATGGCTCTTCTCCTTTTTCAGTAGCTCTTTGTGTTCTCAACAAGCGGTGCGCTCTATGAAACTGTCTAAGCATGCCAGGCAACCCCATGCTGTATTGGGTTAGTCTGAGCATAGCTAATGGGCCACTAGCCTAGTCACGTCTGATGTGCCCGTGACTTAGCTGTCACAACCACTAGATTATTTACGTGGGAATGCCTATGCACTGTGACCTAACTTCAGATTGTGCTTACCTTCTCTTTCTTTTCTGTTTGTTGGAAATGTTCATTTCCTGCTGCGTTTCCAAGGTTGTTGGACCACCTGGCACCGGAAAGACAGATGTTGCCGTTCAGATCATCTCAAACCTCTATCACAACTTTCCTGAGCAGAGGACCCTCATAGTTACACACTCAAACCAGGTTAATAACACACACATGTTTGTACACAAACTAGCTCTGATCTAAAAAGATTTCCACTCCACTCAAAACCATTGAATCTGTCTAGAGAATTTAGTGCTTCTGCTCAGAATTAGCCATTAATCAGGCGAAAGCCTTTTTCAAACCTTACAGGAAAATTTTAATCTAATCTCCCTTGTGTCCTGGTCTCCCCCCCCCCCTCAGAATTTAATCAAAAATTAATCTGCAGTTGTTTAACACTATTTGAACTTTGTCAGAGGGAAACTTGGAAAAAACGATGGAAAAAAGTTCATGCAATATCTTGCCCTTCCTTATTTAAAGAGAGACAATTTCTTCAAAGCAGTATAAATGCCTCAAAAGTGTTACAAATCAGAAGCAGTGTATAAAGATTCTGACTGATTGTATATACTTAGGTACAGTAAATAGATGACAAAATAGGAGATTTTGTTTGTCTGATCTTGTTTACTTGTTACCATCATTCACCACCAGGCTCTAAACCAGCTGTTTGAAAAGATCATGGCTCTAGACATCGATGAGCGCCACCTCCTGCGTCTGGGCCATGGAGAGGAGGAGCTGGAGACTGAGAAAGACTTCAGCAGGTGAGAAGAGCTAAGGACAGGTGGCAAGAGAACATGCACAAAGGTGCACCTAAACAAACAGAAATGCAAAAGTGAAAATTGAGACGATGTGAGTTTACACATGCATATTCGAAAGTGCAGTCAACAGCACACACATCCATACATATATTGTCTCTGAACCAACACAGTGGAAGGGCCACTGGATACTCCTATATCTTTATTATGCATCATAGGCCTCCAAGGCCTTTCCACCTGTATAATAAATCTCTCCCCACAGCCCTACACACACACTCATTAATCCTTTCATCACTATTCTTGATCACAACAACTGATCGGTGTGTACTAGCCACGTTAAGAAGCTGTATGTTTATCACATTCATGAGAATACTTAAAAATAGCTAAAAGTCATAATACAATTCCATTACAAACAATTTAGATATTAAAATTTATTGTGTATGTTTTGGAAACTTACTTTAGTTAATAATTAATCCAAATGACACAAATAAGACTGAATTAAGAAAATGTGCATAACAGCAACAAATTTGAGTTAAAGACTTCCACAATATATATCATCCTAATAAATGTTAAGAATGTATTATTAAAATATTCAAGACCCAAAGAATAATTTTTATATAATTTTTTAAAACTAAGTGGTACCTAAGGTTAACATTTAATTATTTACATAAATATGATGAAATAATTGAATGAATACATAGATAACTGAATGAATGAAATAATGAATAATTACATGAATAAATATATTTAATTACAGTTTTTAGGACCATGTTTATTTTAGTTAGGTCAGAAAATAGTCTCTTAAAACGGCAATGGGTTACGTTACCTGATTGTTATTCCGATTTAATTAAACTAACTAATTTGTGGAAGAACAAGATGGGCACAACAAGATGGGCACATATACACATTCCTACTTTTAAATGCAGCACTGGTGGCACAAAACAGAACAAGGTAGCCTCAGCTAAAAATCCCATGTCCTGTTAAAGAAGTTCTTGTAGTTCCTAGATTTCTCACTAATTTCTTTTTGCAACCTCTACTGTGTGTGTACATTACTGTTTGGTTACAGCACATCAGAGCCATACATCTTTTAAAAAGCAAAAATAGAGCAGAGCAGTGTGCTGCACACAAAAGCACATACAGTAATTCGGACGTTGTACTATGGTGTTCGCAGGATACATTTTGGATAATATCGAGAGCGTTGTTTGCATTCTCACATACGCCCCCTCCCCCCTCTCAGACAAAGTCAGGAGAATGTCAAAATTCCAGTGCATGTGTGAAAGGGATTGGTATGTGTCCTCAAAAGTATAGTAAGGCATGACTCTGTGTATGTATGTGTGATTAATACCTTGAAGGATAAAGACTCAGTCCTGAAATATAGTAAGAAGGGAAAAGAGAAAGTTGGGGGAAGCCCTCGTGACAGACTTAGAAAAAGAGATTACCCCAGGATACCCAAAACATTTACAGTTCTTTGTGATTGCTCTTAAATTAAAGCAACATTGTTAATGAGTTAGTCAGACCCTTCTCTTTTTGACTAATCATTTACCCTGTCTTTAAATATAAATAACTCAGTGGCATTGAATTTAATTAAGTTTTTATGCTGTTACTATTTAAAGTTCCCTTATAGCCCACATTGTTAATTACAGTCTTATCTATTTATAGCCAAAGACAGAAATGCATTGAGCTAATTGTACCCTATGCTCTTCGCAGCAGTCAGGGAGTGGTTATGTGTGCTGTTCATTTCCTATATCCTATGTGTTCAGTGTGCATGTATGACTGTTGTATGAATAATGTTGTAAGGGAACCACACTCGGCACATGGAAGCAGTCTGTTTTATTGTTAAATTATGCAGCGACACAGGCATAAAAAAACAGAGCTTTAGCTAGCAGCGTTTAATGTTCTCCCCTGGTTGGATGCCTCATAACAAGATGCAGATTCCACACTTCTTCCACCCCATCAACACCAGCTAGAGGAGAAAGGAGAGTTTTAATTAACACTGTATACAAGATGAAAAATGGAAGGCAGAGTTCCTCTGAATGCCTAACAAAAGGAAAGCCACAGCGCTATCAATTAACAATGCCTCCCCGATTTCCATGATGAATTTTGTTCTGTGTTAATGAGATTTTGTGAGGGGATGTGGGTTGCAGAAGAGGGCAGTGCACCTTCAGTTGTTGACGGTCTATATTTTAGCCCAAGGTTCAAGGCAAAAATAATCTTGGTAAATAAAATGTTATTATGCAAGGTCACTCCCCATTTGTATTTAATTTTATTCACTCCAAACAGGTGTGACTGTCTTTTGAGTCATCTGCTAGTTGAAGATCTTTGCACAGTGTCTAAAACAAGAGTTCACGTTTAGTATTGCCCTGTGACCCCCTCCTACATCCTGTCTGTGTGTGCTGCTTGTGCTGTCACTTGCTTACGGCTTTTAAGCTGTATTGTTTAGCTGCACAGTAGGATGCCTGGTAGAACCTAAACAAACAGTCAATGATTGCCTTCCTTGAACAACTGTAGTCAAAGGTCATATTTACAATATAATTAGACAGTACATGTTTTAAGTGAGAAATACAGTATGTCCTCAGCTAGTAAGACTAAGCCAAAGACAGAAATGCAAAAAAGCCAAATCCGCACAATAAGCACAACCATCAAATGGTAATTGGCCTGTCAGTTAAAGACAAAGTCTGGTTTGTTTATCAATTAAACACAATAAAAGATCAATAGCCACAGTGATCCATATAAGAACATGGACTGAATAGACAATGACATAAAAGATTATCTCACCTGTTTGTAGTATGTAGTAAACTGTCTGAAGTCTCTCTCTCTCTGTGGATTGGTTAATGAACACATTTGTGACATTAGATTTTGTGGAGTTAAGTTGGGGCACAAAAATAGACGGGTGTCAAGCTGAATCAAACTATCGAAAAACATGTCAGAGTAAGAGCATTAAAAGTGTATTTTCCTAATTAATAAGAAGGATCTTTGTTTACTTTGTTGCAATATTAAACTGTAATGGGTTGGTTTGGTGTATGTTCACATATGTAAAGGATGATTCACAAAGTAGCCACTTGAAACATCGGTTCTCTTACATCATTGTATAATTTAAAAAAAAATGTAATGCAGTGTTTTTTGTGCAGATGATTATGACTGTCTCGTCATCATTTATTCAAAAACATAATCTTTTTCTTTTGTACTAACTGTGTTGTATCCTTACAGATATGGCAGGGTAAACTATGTCCTAGCCAGAAGACTAGAACTCCTTAAAGAGGTGGCGAGGTTACAGGAGAGTTTGGGAGTCCCAGGAGATGTTTCTTATACTTGTGAAACAGCTGGACACTTTTATCTCTATCAGGTAAAACCATAAGGAGGTCTAATGTACTGAAGATGTAGTTGTCAACTAATTTTGCATAGGTTGTGCTTCTATTTTTCTAATGAAGTCCTAGTGCTGTTTTACTATTGAGCCTAAACGTAAGTGAAATCTGCGTTTTGACATTGATACTGATTCACTGAAAATGAGTCTGAGTTGAGGGGATCCAGAGGATATTTTGAAGAATTAATTAGAATGGATTTCTGTGTTGTTTGTCTTGTCCATATTCATGGCAATAATTTGCGGACATTGTTAAATTCCCCTGCTACTGTGTTTTGCCTAGACTCCAAATACCTAGATCCAGTACAGTCTCAACCCTCATTGTCTGTTCTTGTCACCTAATTATCATTGTCCCCTCAGGAAAATGCCACTGCAGACAGTTACTTCCATGCATCATCATGCTTCACTAGAAGGGTTCTAAAATACTTTATAGACCTTCTGTTACATAAAGGAGTGCAGGGGATTGCTGTCATTTTCAAGTTAATATACAGACGGCACAGACATGCCAGTGATAGTTCAAACAGCAGGCAGTGGATGAGTCAAAGCCATAACTTATACTGTGTTCATAACCCCAGTTCTTGTGACCCTGCTTAATGGTGTCCGTGCTCCCTTTTTTGCATCTTGCCAGACGAATAAGCTGGTGGTACCCTAATATGTGATGGTGTAAGGATTTTCAACCAATGTGTAATTCTGTGAATGTGTAACCATGAGCAGACTTTTCTGTTTTTGATCAATGATAATGTTGCACATGTAGACATGCTTAATGTTTTAATAGAGGTCTTAATAATCCATACAGACATATACTTACAGAAACACACAATTAAGCTGAGTCCTCTAGCAGACTCATTAAGGGTTCTTAAAGTTGTTTTTTTCACAGGGGTATTTATAGAACTAGGCTAACCCGCTGTTTGGTTGAAGCTGGTTTATTAGGTCCTCAGCAGGAGCACTTCTGTAAGAGAGAGGCTATCTGTGCCCATTTGTTAATTTGTGTATAATCTTTTCCAGCTTTCATCAAATAATGGCAGAGAAAATACCAACAAACCAATTCACTCCACCTTTTTTTACTTAGAAAATGCCTTCGCATGGGTTTATTTATTTATTGTTGATCACACAAAAATTCCCTGATTCAGACAGCGCCGTATGGCTGATTTTTGCTTTCCCATTACAGGTGATATCTCGCTGGGAAGAGTACATGAGCAAAGTCAGACCCAAACAGGGCAAGAAAGTGGACGTGGAGGCTGTCGCTACACACTTTCCCTTCCACAAGTACTTCTCCAATGCGCCCCAACCTGTGTTCAAGGGGCGGACATATGAAGAGGACATGGACATTGCAGAAGGCTGCTACCGCCACATCAAGAAAATATTCACCCAGCTGGAGGTAACAGTCACACACACACACACACAGTAGAGCATTGGTTTGGCAAAGGCTGCGAGTTTTAGCCGTTGATCTTTTTTGTGATCACTCTTTCCCTCGCAATTTACTCCAGTTCTCACAACTAAATGCTGCAAACAGCGCTTTGAAGTTAGGAAATTGTGAGGAGTGCAATGATCAAACACATGGGTAAAAGTTGTCCACACTGCATCCAGTGTACTAATTCTCAATGCTAAGCATTACCCAGTGGGATGTAAAGTGATTACTTTAAGCAAGGCAGTGGTATTTATAGAGTGCATGACCGTACAGTTAGATTCAAATTAAGATGCCCAGTCACAAATAACATTTACAGAAACACAAACAGTCCCTAACAAATCAGAGGTAAACATGTAGTCTCATCCTCCTTTGACTTAAACACACACTGAGACTCTGTCAGCTGACCATATCAGCTGTATTTAATGTTGCACAGTTACTATTTGCCATCTACATGTCCAGGTGTTGTAGATGAATGGTGACCAATAAGTCTCTTCTGCCTACGAGTAGTTTTGTTTCTATTTCATTTCCTTGCTTTAGTCGTCACCTGTCTCCTTTGATATAGTGAGTCATTTGGCTGTGCTTTATTGTACGCACCAATATGTTCACTGATTATTTTGAAAAGATAATCAGCATGACAAAATAATGGCCATTTCTGCTTATCTTTTTACTATCTCTTGTCACTTTTTCACACACTTTCCCACTCCAAGCACATATCTGAAGATGTGTTATCATTACTCCAAGCCCATCAAGTCTTTCAGCAGGGATGACAAAAACATTTCACTTTTATGGGAACACCAAGCTCTCCAAAAAGCAATAAAGAAGTTATTGGCTAGAGGTAATATCCCAACATGTATGGTGACCTTGATTTATCTTGCTGGCCTCTGTATCACTGCATCACAGCACCTCTCCCTCCTCCCTCAGCCTCACCCATGCTGCAGTGAAAAGTGTACAGCCATTAATAGGTATTTCTGTCTGTGGTGCAGGGTGAGGAAAGAAACACCTTGCTGAATTTGCTTATCTGTCTGCCTTTTCAAATGTTAAAGCAGTTTAGAATAAGCTGTCATTGGAAAAAAATAATATTGCTAGACAAACAAATAGACAGACGGGGACAGAATGTGTCTCTTGGGTTCCTTCTGTACAGACCTCTCCAGTTTTCGTTCTCCGCAGTCCCGTCACATCTTTGCAGTTGTTTACTTGATTTTTTTTTTCTCTCTGTGTCTTCTCAGTGTCCACTAATCCTTACCATCTTGATTTCAACCTTGAACCACCCTTGAGCCATTTGGGTTAAAAATAGATCTCATTAATATTGCATGTTTTGATTGGTTTAATATTATTGCCAAAATAGTAACACATCAAATATTTATTCCCCAGTGCTGTCTGAGTCGATTTCCCTGCCATCCCTCCTCTCTCCCTTTTCTGCCCCTACAGAGTGGCAACCTGAAAATAGCAAGCCTGTTTATCTATAATTCCTCCCTGAGAGCCCACACAAATAAATACAGCATGTTTTCCAAACTGTTACAATCTGAGAACTAAATTAATTTGTATTTTGAGTAAAAACTGACCCAATCAGCTGTGAAAGAAAATCTGTCCTTAGGTTGTCCTCCAGCAGCAGGGATTGTACTTTTTGAAATGAAATGTCATTAAGTCTTCCTAAATGATTAAATTAGCAGGTTTGTTTCACAATAATCATCCATCAACGTATCACTGTTGTCTACCAACAGTTTCTTCTAACAACCATAGTGTGAGAAAATGAAAAACCCAACTGAATTCACCAAATCTCACTAATGTAACCATGATACGGTAGCTAAGTAACTGAGCTGCCCATGTTTTACACAGAGATCTTACAGAAGTACTTTCATTGCTAATGTTCTGAATCATACCTGTTCAGTTAACTTTTCTTTGTGCAGTGATAGTGCTAACTCTTCTGTCTACCCTGAAAGGAGTTTAGAGCCTTTGAGCTGCTGAGGAGTGGACTGGATCGCTCCAAGTATCTGCTAGTGAAGGAGGCCAAAATCATTGCTATGACCTGCACACATGCTGCACTTAAACGTCATGACCTGGTGGAGCTGGGATTTAAGGTGACTGATTCATCTCAGTTGACCCAAATTTGTTTAGCTTTTAGTTGCTTTAAGGATTTGTTTTAAATTGCTGATTCTCCTTATTAGTATGACAACATTCTGATGGAAGAAGCAGCTCAGATTCTGGAGATTGAGACCTTCATCCCTCTCTTGTTACAGGTAATCCTCACTTATAATGTACAAGCTTTATATTAAAGAAATATTTAGGTGTTAATCTATGAGCTACTGAGAAAACTACTATCATGTACTGCCTGAAAGGTCACTGCTGTAAGTTCCTACAACGTTAGTTTAATCATTAACTCAAGACACTACTACCTAAATACCTAGGGCTTGACTGGTGGGCACTAAACATAGTAATGGTGCTTGCTTTTGGTGGTTGGACGTAATTGACTGAGAAAGTGCTAAAGTCTGTTTACATATTATAAGCTCATCAGTCCAGCCAACAACCTAAACCAAAGTGCCACTTTATCTGTCATCTAGTTAGACACACTCAGTCTTTTGTCAGGTATACTTTGCAGCATAAAACATTTATTTCTCTTATTTATTTCTCTTTTTTTCCTCGTTCCCTTTCATTGTCTTGGCATTCGACCCTTATCAGTGATTGAAATACTATAGTTCTTGACTTACAAAGCATAGTATATTAAAATCTTCTGATGTCAAGATCCAAATAGACCACATCTACTTTGTAAAATCTGGAGGCATGAGGGAGACATGCGCATGTAAAATCAGGATCTCATTTTGCAAACGCTATAATACAATATCAAATCAAGTTATTAGACAAAACAATTAAATAAATGTGGAAAACTATGGGGTAGTTGTGATGTGCTGAAATTGAACACGTAGTTACAGGTCTAGACTTCATAAATTAGATCTTGAATTTGTACTGCTGTTTTACAAGTAAGTTGTCACATTTGCATTGATAGGTATATTTAAAATGAAACCTAATTAACTTTTCAGCTGTACTGTGCAAAATTGAAACACATACTGTACATTTTTTAAGTCTACTATAGACCCCTGTACCCAGTTTCAGTGTACTTACCTCTCCTTTCTCTGCAGAACCCAGAAGATGGCTACAGCAGGCTGAAGCGTTGGATCATGATTGGAGACCACCACCAGTTGCCCCCTGTTATCAAGAACATGGCCTTCCAGAAGTATTCCAACATGGAACAGAGTCTCTTCACCCGATTTGTGCGTCTAGGAGTGCCCACTATAGATCTGGATGCGCAGGGCCGTGCACGTGCAAGGTGAGTCACCCTGGCTTTGGAGTTTTGAAGTGCAGTGACTTTGTGACTTGTGCTGTCCCCTCACTTGAAGGACATAAAGTAACTACACTGTGCTGTGTCTTTCTGTCTCCCTGACCTACAGCTTATGTAACCTGTACAACTGGCGCTACAAACACCTGGGGAACCTGCCTCATGTCCAGCAACTGCCGGAGTTTCAGGTGCCCAATCCCGGCCTAACCTTTGACTTCCAGCTGATCAATGTGGAGGACTTTAATGGGGTGGGAGAATCTGAGCCCAATCCTTACTTTTACCAGGTTAGTGGTACACACCACAGTACACCAAATACATACATGTGGCTACAACCATTAATTGTACTGTACTAGGGGCGTTGTATGTATAAATCATAATTCTACTTTAGAGAGCAAAAATAAAAGAAAACTCAAATTACAAAACACAAGCATCATCCATGTGTGGCTAAAATGAACTAAAACCTCCAGAGGACTTAAATACGAAGGGCTAAACTGTGAAGACTCTGGTGTCCACTTCATGTCCTAAAACTGTGAACACTGAGTATATGACATGTTTTAGCTGATCTGTAGCTCATACATAATGTGGAAACAGAAAAAAATAGTTTTTTTTTTTTTCAAGCACAGTGTATACACTCCTTTACACAGACACTTATATACACTTAGCTACACGAGCTCATTAATTTTTAAAATGTTGTGTTTTAGAATAGAAGTTCATGTAACATATCCATAACTCTGCTTAGTCTGCAACACTGGCTTCCCAGCACAGACCAGTGAGTTTGCCCTTCACAGCAGGAGCCAGATTGTGTTTCATCATGACATTGCTGTGACACTCAAGACTGTCTGTGGGTGGGAATGATAGCTGTGGGGAAAATGTTTACTTTGGCATGAAACCAGCACAGGAGCCCAGATGTCACTGTCTTCTATACAGTAAGAGCAAAAGTAATATATATAAATTTGACAGCCAACACTAGCTACCTTAACAGGATATTTAGTCATTGTGAGAACACGTTTTCCTGGCATTTTCATGGCCTTTGGAAGTCAAAAAGCATGCAGCAGTTATTTCAGGTAAAGGTAAATTTGTGTAATTATTAGAGACCGAAGCCGAATGGGAAACTTATTCATGAGCTGCACAGCTATTGAACATAGAATAGTGCTACATGGATGTTAGTTCGGCGTGCTCGGGTCACTGAAGTGTCATTGTTTTTCAGTCCTGACCATGTGCACCTCTTGAGGCAACAGGTCACATGAAAATCAGCTCCATTTGCTCATTAAGGAAATTGCCAGTATCACTCTCTGTCCCCACCCCCACCCACCCCACACACACTCACACAAACACACACACACTGTCCTAGGACCCAGAGGGGATAATATGGATACTGGAGAAGCAGTTGTATCCAGTGCATGCTGAATGCCTGTCACAGCTGAACAAACACTGCACAAACCCTGCTTTACACTTTTACAGGGTCTCTTCACCCATCATCCTTACAAACACTCCATAGTCCAAAGGTCTGTTTTGGCTTCTTCAGCTCATTTGCTAAAGCGATTTCCATAGTGAATCTCAGCCCAATCATGGCAACTTCCAAAGTTGTCAGATGGGTCTTTGAGGGGAAGATGTTTGTCTAAAGCCACATCTTCTGTTGTTAGGGAAAAAGCAGTTTTCAGCATTTTAGATTGTAGGAAACACTTTACTCACAGCTAGATTTTTACCTCTTATTACCTTTCATTGTAGATGGGCCAGCCTCTCAACTTTTGTTATAGCTCTGTCTCTTTCACCCTCCCATGTCTCCTATGGGTTGGTTCTGACCTTGTTGTTGTGGTTGCCAGGTTCTCTCTGGTGTTAAGCCATAAGATCACATTTATGTATTTATGCATACAAAGTAGGTGAAGCTATAAATTCCAACTGGATTTCTAATTAGATATTTTGTCCAGTGTTTTTGTGTGTGCTTTCTCTACAGCAAAACTTTAAAACAACCTCATTAGTATTTTTAATTTATTCAGATTCACAAAAAAATCGACAGTCTTGATCTTACATATTGAATAAAGCGGTGTCTTTACAAGCTTAAACTGATGCATTCCATTACAGGTGAGAAACCTCCCAAAAACAACCTCTCAATCATCATGAGATTTAATATTTTCTACATAAGTTTCAATATATTCACTTAAGAAACAGCAGCTCAGTCCTAACATTTAAAACTTGAATAAATTAGTAGATGCATGTAGTTAGAGCCAGGTAACAGGGCTAAAAGACCAAAGACTGTCACTGTGCTTTTTGATGTTTTGACTCCAGTGCAGCTGGATGAGCAACTGTTGATGAAGTTGCATATATTATCAAAGATGTGAGGCTTCAGTCCAGGCGTAATGAATAATTCATAATGTTGGCTTTTTATTATTTTGGGGCACATTTAAAGGGCAGAGTGTAGCCCTAGAGCCAGAATGCACATTGTGAGGAATTTGTTGATTGTAAAGTGAGTGAATGATGTGTGCAGGGTTGCCTTTACATTTATTCACACTTGGAGGTAAAACTCTTATGTTGTCTGTAGTCTGAAGCTAGTGTTAGCGTGATCAAAATTAATCCACTCTGCTCTGCCCAGCCCCAACTCTTCCTGTTTTACAATGCATCTCGGCACTCTGCCTGTTACAGTAAACGAGAGTCCTCCTAAATGTATTTATCAAGCAGAAATCGAAATTCTCTAAATGGTTAGAAGACCAAGCCTCACTCAAAAAAATTAATCTCTCCACTGCTGGCTGTGTTGTGCATTTAGTCTGCATCAGGAAGCTTCATTAGCACCGCATTAAAATACTGCAAGTTTTAGTGCATCTGTCTAGTGAGAAATATTTTTGAAGTTACATACTGTATCTTTAATGATTATGGGAACCCCTGTAAAAAGATGACACAGTTGTCCTCCTTACATACTAGAAGAAAATTCTAGTCTGAGGTCTGTCTGAGGTAATTAACTCCAGTCCAAATCAAATGGCTACTCCTGCATGAATGAGGAAGCTTTTATCTGCCTGGAAAGTTTAAGACATGACAGTTGAGAAAGGGTTTGAGCAAGATGTTACAGTACAAGAAAATCAGTAGAGCAATTGTCAAATACATCAGGAAACCTATGAGTGAAGACAAATAGACAAACTTGCATATTTGTTGTAATTCAGCTTATAGTACTAACAGTATATACAGTACTGTATAATTAAAATACAGTTAATGTTAATCTTACCCATGTCTTTTCTTTCTTTTTCTGTGAAGAACCTGGGAGAGGCGGAGTATTCTGTGGCTTTGTACATGTACATGCGTCTACTGGGCTACCCTGCTGACCGCATTAGCATCCTCACAACATACAATGGACAAAAACACCTGATCAGAGATGTCATCAATCAGCGCTGTGCTGGAAATCCATTCTTTGGACAGCCTAACAAGGTAAGGACACTCGTGCATCAATTGACACTTTAATGCAATATGTAGGTTGTAACCCATTCAAGTATTTATTAAAAGCAAGGTACAAAGAAGTATTAATGACAGTCTGCAAGTTAAAATGTGCTAATGTGCATCACCTGGTGACATAACTCTCTGTCCATGGTAATAGATTATGTGGTGTTTAGCAAGGTGACTAAAGGTCGTAGTTAAACTGGTAAACTATGTATCACATTAACAGACAGCATTCTTGGCAGTATTACTGTACACTGCCAGCACAGTATTTGGCATTTATATGTATTCACTCCTGTTTTCTGTCATGTCAAATCTTTCAGTGGTTTGTTTTTAATGGGAAAGTGGTCTCAAAGCTCTCACTTCTCAGGCTTTTGCTGTTTCTTCCTCCTGTTAAGACCTTTATCTGTGTCCATGTGCTGTTTAACTAGATACTTGCTTTTTCACTGCACTATCCCTGGAATGTAACAAACGGTAACCTTTTTATTTTAGTGGTTCTGTGCGATTCCTGTCGGTTAACACCAGTCAGAACTTGGGCTGCATAAAAATTGATTTTATTTTATATATTTGTTTCTTTATTTTTATTTTTTTCTTAAACATAAGACTGGTCTTTTAATCTGTGCCATGGATTTACATTTTTGTTAAACATGATGTAGTTATCTCATCTCAGGGAAATGTGTTCAGAGTTAGTAAAAGTTACTAAAAAGTGTACTGTAAAAAGTTATATATACACTGTTGTGACTGCAGCACTTTACATACCAACCAACTGCATGCCTCTGTAAATCCAGCTTACTTAGGTGTGTGTTTAAGTATTTGCTTTAAAGTAAGCATGGAGAGTGGGTGTACACTTACTGTATTCATCCCTGAAGGATATTGTCTTCATCGAGCCCACATTTTCCCCCCCGAACTCTTCTCCTTTTTATTTCCTTCCTTCACACAGTGTTAAGTCAGCAGCCCACTGGCAGAGTTTCCTTTGCTTATTCTGTTTGTACTGCTAAATGCTCCTACCCGCTAGCTTTAGGTTATGCTTTATGCGTCTTTATTCTTTTTCCCTATTCACATTCTCTCACCTATCTTTGGTTCTGTTTTTAAAGCCTTTCTCACACACACACAGACTATTTAGGAATAGCAGTGACAGTTAAAAAGCACATCACAAGTCATTGTAAAAGTCTTTGTGCCATAGTGACAGAGGGCTTTGCATGTTTCCAGTTATTTTGGGATCTTTTAAGACATGCTGCACATCCTGCATTTTCTAATGTACTATAAGTTAACAAGCAAGGTTTTCCCCCACAGTAAACCACCTTAAATGCACATTTAGCAGTATATGCCAATATGACAGAGGAGAATGGCAGCTGTTTGGCTGTTAGTCATGTGAAGCCTATATTGTGTTTTTCCATCTATCTAAAATTTTATGGAAATTATTAAGCTGAGGGTATTCTGTTTTGTCCTTATTGTCCAAAACATAATAATCAAAAGTAACAATGTGTTCATTTGAGATTGTGTGTATCTTGTGGTGCAACTTCATTAGGTACACCTGTACAATTGAATGCAATTCAGTACAGAATCTCTGCCATGAAGTTAGGGGTGCATTATTCTAAATAGGGTGGCCTACTTCCTAATATATTGCAATCCTGCATCAATGTACGTGTAAATAACCTATGAAGGTAGGAAGAGAATTTCTTAGATTCCTCTAAAAAATTTGCAGTTTGTACTGGGAATGAGTGGCGTATTATACCCCCTGAGGGTTTGGTTCGGTATTTTGTGCTGTGCAACCCTACCTTGTTGCTTTGTCTTCAAGTATATTCCCTGTCTTGTCAGATAGCCAGAAATTTTGCTTGGTCATGTTAAATGTCATGCAAAGTTAAGACTTAAAGTGTCATTCTATGTGCTTGTGGCCTTAGTCAGTATGCTTGCCAACCGATAAAGTGACAAGAGTGACAGGCTTTTAGGTTTGCTGAGAAGAAAGATAACCAGAGAGAGAGAAAAGAGAAAGGGGCTCTTGTGGGAAAATGCTGAGCAGCTGAAAGGTCATGGTGCTGAGCTTTGGGTCCACAGTGTGTCTGACAGTGTGTCACAATGGCTAAAACCAAGCAAATGTCAACAGCCAGCCCACTTTACTGGGGTGACCTTAATTAGACAGAAAAGAGGAAGAAGGGCCAGTAAGCACCAGTCAAAACTAAAATACTCTAGCTTAAAGTGTCTGCTAAATCCCACAACACTTTGCATGGCTTTTAATGACATTTGGATTTATGTTTACGCCATGATTTTTTTTTTTTTTTTTTTGGCCATATGAGATCACAAACATAAGAAGTCAATCTGTCTTTAGTTAGTTTGAATGAAACTCATGGAGAGATCAATTTGAAAGGAACAGAGTGAGATCACATTCTGTATACATTCCTTCACGCATTCATATTACTGCAAAGACAGGCAAACCAATACACACACATTCTCCATCCTGTCTATGTAGAACAGGAACCTGTGTGTCCTGTTGTCTCCACAAGTAGGATCTATTACAACAGTAAATCATAATAGGAAGTCCCAGCATGCCCTTTTTGACAGATATGAAATCCTGAGACACGTGAGAATGCTTGACATCCATGAATGTCTCTTGTGAAGAGTGTAATTGTCTGACTTTTGCACATTCCAGAGCATAATAAGACATAGTGGGTCGGGAAGAATTGGTATGCGACAAAGAAAGCGAAGACAAATCCAGAGTTGACCATCAGTTGATAAACAGTGTGTCTTTGTATTCATGAAAATAATTCTTCTAGTAACAACCTTTGTGCATGCTCAAGTGAGTCACAACACATTCCACATTTGTTTGTGTGCTACTTTGTATCCAGACATGCATGTGCCACAATGACATGACCTCTGTAATTCACTCCCAGGAAGATTTCTCATAAATAATTAAACTCCATGCAAAATGCTAGGCCTTGGGGAAATCTTCCTTCTGGTCTTCTTTGGCACCGTCTGTGGGCTAAAAATAAATTCTTTTCAGCACTCCTTCTCTACAAATCGAGTTGAACTGTTTTAGTTAAAGCTCCTTAAGTCCCCTGTTATAGCCAATGTCAACAAAGTGTCTCCAAACAAACAGAGTGTTTTGCCACAATTGTGTGGACGTATGCATGCATGCATAACATGTTTTGAGTCAAACCTATACCATTCGGGTTGAACATACAGCCTTCGAGCCCTCATCCTTTTGTAAAACTAACATATTGTTGCCCCTGGTTCTGCACCTGTTCTACATAGCCACAGGGAGACCTAAATAAATAGAAGCTTACTACCTCTTTAGACCATTTGCACTTTTTTTTTTTTAACACACCCTTCTCTTGTTACTCAGAAGGGGCTTTTGAGGGGATAGGGAGTTCCAGGCTCCCTGAAAGCTCCATTAGCCAATGCGAGGTTCATTGGTTACTTTCTGTTGTCCTGGGCCTGTGTGGCTTCTTGATGGTAGCTGATGTCCTATTGATGTATTCTAGACTACAGCTGTATACCGGAAAAGTCAACCTCTTTCAGCTAGGCTTTGGGTTTCTAAGCATGGAGGCTATGTAACCCTCTGTCCTTTTATGACTTGGTTGGTGTTTGTAACCTTAGTCTTACTCAGAATTACTTAATATATGTGAAAGTCAAAATGATTCCTTCTAACTTGGTTGCCATTAAGTGGAGAAAATTGAAACCGTATCAGTGTTACTTAACAGTGAAAGACAGGACTCTCGTGAATGATGTGACAGTGTTACATTTAGATTGTTAACAAATTTTATATAATCAGTTTGACACGTTATTGATACTCTAAGCTTTATTTAGTTGCTTTATGCCTTGTCTTTCTTGTCACGATTCTTATTTGTTCTTTTTATTGGGTGATTATCTAACCAAGAACAGCTGTTGAAAGCCTTCTGGTCAACACTGGCACATTTACAGTGGTACTGACAATGTGCAATGTCCCTGAAATAAAAGGTAAAATATTGGATGCCCCTATGTAATGCAATATCAATAGGGATAACAGAGCATTAGGAAATTCCCAATGCCGTGTTACTAAATTTGTGAACTGCAAATTGACCAAAAAAACAATTTAATTGATGTAAGCTGCAGATTGTAAACATAATAATTTAATTTGCTGCTAGTGGCACAAGTAACAGAATTCTAACCTGAGCAATTGGATGCTTGTACCATTGACATTTTAATAGAGAGATATTTTCTAATGCAGTTGCTCATCTTTTGTAGATATGCTTCAGATGTTTCATACCAACATTGTCAAAACAAAATGAATGGAACTTCTGAAACCAAATGTACCCAAAGTAACTTTTTTCCCCCCTTTCAACCCATCTCTTGGTTTGGGACATTTTTATGCAACCCTCCCCAGTTGTATCATGCTTGGGACCAGCACTGCATAGTTGGATGGGCAGTATTTAAGGTTTGGCCGGTGGGCGGTTGCTCTACCAACTGAGCTACTCCCACCCCCAATTTTTAATGGCAATACCCAGCCATTAAAAATGATACTAAACTGAGTTTAGAAGCATCTTGAGCTTTAAAAGGAATGAATCTCCATTCCATAATGAAAGCTGCATTCTGTTTTTTCCTATTTATTCTTTTATTCATATGAGTAGTTAAGGCTTAGGAACCTAATAATGTTTTAAAGAGGGCTTCCAGTTCTTGGTTCAAGTAGTTCCTGGAAAAATATGGGGTTTCATTAATATTTTTTCATCATAACTTACTGTAGAATGGCTGAATATGTATAATAAAATAGGCTACACAATATCAAAGTAATCAAATTAAAAGCAGGGCAGAAAATGTGGATTGTGTCACCCCTAATAATCACAGCGTGCATATGTTTGTCAATTTTTTCTGTTACTGGAAAATGCTCTTGTTAGAATGCGTCTTATTAAACACAGTTTAAGTAATTTCCTGCAGAAATATAAAGTTAACTATGAGAGAGAGAGAGAGAGAGCTTCCTGCAGACAATGTAAACGCTTTATTAAGCCTCCAAACACACCTCAATTCATGAAAAAGGAAATGGCAAAACACTAACATACCACAATTTTATGTGCATGAAGATGATAAACATTAATGAGTCTAACTGCAGGTCTGGCACATGATGTTGAAGCTTGCATCCAGAATTAGCCTGAATACTACACTAGTGTATTAAGGTAGTCTGAATACATATAACTCAGTACAGGTTTGTGTTCTTTCAGCTATTATTCCATTACCTTTCTGGATGTTTTTGTTTTATGATACGGTATCGTGATATTTTGGCAGCTATTGTTGCGATAACACTAGTAGCTCTAATGGTCAACATAGTTCTTTTTTGGAAACTAAATTCACCTTTTGAACGGCTTATACAGAGATATAAATAACAGGCAGTGCCTCTTCCTGCTTTGTATGAAGTTTTAAGGGTATTATGTGGATTTATTGAAGCACACACAAACGACAGCTCTGTTCTTTATGGTCATTAATAATTATCCTACCAGGTTATAAAAACTAATTAGATGACACAGGTTTACAGGTTCGTTTGCTTTAAGGGAGATACAGATAGCCTCCACTTCTTCTCCTTTCTATATACCTCTTTGATCCAGTAAAATAGACTGGCCCCCATTACAACGGCCCTGATTCTCACAGACACAGGTAAGAGGCTAGTGGAAGCAAAAGCCATCTAAGCCGTATAAGCTTTGCTGGCTGCCCATGAGGGACACAGTGATAACAGAACAAGAAAACTTAAGCACCTTCATTTACACCACGTCGCAATCATTCAAAATAAGGAAATTAAGATGGAAAGAAGTCTCACTCATATCTCTAAACATTTAAGCTAAAACCCTCCACTTACTTAGAATGCATACACTCGTTTACTTTGCAAAATACAACCACTGCTTTTGCTTATTTTGCGTATATTTGACATTTATGTGTGTATTTACAGGCATTTTTGTGAGTTGATTTGTTCAATAATGACTTTGTGTCCATGCAGGTGACAACAGTGGACAGGTTCCAGGGTCAGCAGAATGACTACATCATCCTGTCACTGGTCCGCACCAAAGCTGTGGGACACCTGAGGTAATTACTTCAATGCATGGCAAGTAGAAAACCTTACACCTGAGAAACACATCATCCAGCTGCCTTTGTGAGGTTTTCTGTTCTTGTCATGTAGAGCTATTCAGTGAAGTCTGCTAAAGGAAATGAGCTTAATTTTAGCCCGGGAGTATTAAGGGTGCTCCAGGAGAGGAGCATGTCTGTGGAGCCGACTGTACTTTTGTCCTGGTTAAGAGATGCTATTGTGCTCTGATGATTGGGTTGAGAATATCAAACAAAGAGCTCTGTTCTGATCAAAGGCAAACCATATAACAGTCATTAGGACACATCATGGTTAACCAAGCTACAACTGCAGGTTTTATGTTCCCTTGCTCTCCGCTCAGAAATACTCCTTGCTGGACTCTATTCTTAGCTTTCAACTCCATCTTCTTATCTCTCTTGCTTTTGTCACCACCACCCCCTTCCTCGTTTTACTGAATCAATTTGTAGTGAAATGGCCTTTCATTCTTTGGCTGCCATGGGATACTGATGAGCTCTTGCGCCTTATATGCTGTGTGTATGAATATCAGGCAATTGAAGCCGAATTCTTCCACACTATTGAAGCTTCCCATGTTTGCATCTGGCTGTGATGTACAGTAGCTGCTGTTGGAATTATGTCACTTACAACTGTGGTTTGCAGCTGGACAGCCTGCAAATTAGCTGTCAGAAACAACATTTGAAAACTCTTTCCTCATCTCATAGATAAAGTAGAGAATTGGCGGAGTGGAGTAGTGCTGCAAGCCACAGAAAGTGGTAGTTTATCTTGCTGCTAGCGTTTTCACTCCTCCCGGTATCATTTATTTGATCCTGTCTTACACTGGTTATTACACCCTGGCTTGTTCACATTCTCTCCCACACCATGTGGGCTAACTGTCAACTGCATCCCCATAATAGCATGTGCAAGACAAGAGCAGCCGCAGCAGCACAGACTTGACCACTGGTGTTTGCTATGGGAGGTAAAAAAAAAAAAAAATTACTGAAAATTCATACCGTTTAAAATACAAAATTATAATTCCCAGTAACAGAAATTAGAAACACTTAAATGAAAAAACTAAATAGGTTTTAGAGTGACATCTTTGATGACTATAGTACTGTACATTGTGTCCTCTCTCAATCTTTTCTAGATCTGTTACTTTTGAACCCTTGGGCCTTTGGTATATTATGTTAGCAGTGGCAATGGACCATCAGCCACTAGTCTTAAGCCATAGCTGTACAGCAGATCTGCCATGAATTCTCTCTGTTTATAATTGAGGTCATAGTGGTTAGAGGAGTCGTACTGGAGAGCATTATGTTGGGGCCACCTCATTCATTTTAAATTGGGTGGCCAAAACACTAGAACCGCCTGGTTGTCTCTCTTTGTATGTCTCTGTGTTGGCCCTAAGATAGGCGGGCAACCTGTCCAGGGGTACCCTGCCTCTCGCCTGATGACAGCAGACTTTGGTAAAGATCAGATCACATTTAATGACCAATTTGGGCAGAAAACCAAGAAATTGCAATGTGCCCTTAGTTTTTTCTGACTGGATCTATGACCTCATTTACAATTGAGGAGCCAGATGTCCGCTGACTCCTTTCTAACTACATACTCACATCATCATTTTTCAAACACAAGTGACATCCCTTAAAGTAATTATTACAATTTTTTCCACTTTGCTCTTGAGCTACAAAAGGTTTTATATAACTTGTCACCCCTATGTTGTAAAACATATAAACAAACTTTAATTTGTAAAATAAGGGCACTTCCACTTTTATTACTATAACTTTAACTTTTTTTTTGTTGCTTATTTAATATTCAGTCTTGATGACCCTAGCACCTGAATTGATGACTAAGTGGTTGGAAAAGACATTATTTCAGAGAAATCTTTTGGCTGTCTACATACCTGACCTTTACCTCACAATCCTTCTCCTGTTCCTGACCTCCGATCTTTCTGCATCCCTCCTCACGGCAGTCTGCCGCCGTGACAACCACAGGGGATGCAGCTGACCATATGACAAGCTGACCCTTGCTTTGACAGTAAAAGCATTCCTGCTGATGCACACAGGCACGTTCACATGTAGGAGGGCACTCTGACAGGGAAGCGTAGATCCAGACACATTCTGACAGGAACACACACACAGTACTCGTCCGCTTTGCCCTGTCATGTCACTGCACAGTCCAGGTGGGTGTCATATATACTGTATACTGCCATGTCCACAGGCTATCGTGCTTTATGATTGGTTCATTTTCTCTTGGGCTCTGTGCTTATTGGTTGAGGCTGTTATAGTTTGTTTCTGTGGAGATGTTGTGCTTTCAAGTTACATGTTTTACCACGTGCCCTCCTTTCCACCTGGTAAAATTGAGTTTGACTGACTATTAATATTGTGATAGAACTTTTTTTTTATTTTTTAGATGCACAGTTTCCACACGCCGTAAACAAAGAATGATTCCCACAGCCTAAGTTTTCTATCATGCGTTGGCTGATGGCAGACTGAAATCAAGTAGGACACTTCTGACTCGGGCAGTCTCCTGCTGTGCGTTAGATGTGTGAAACGTAACTTCAGACAATGTCCAGGGTTTTGTTTGCTGTTCTGCCGAGGCCTTTTGCTTCACTAAACCTTACTCCTGCAACAAAAGACATCATTCTTACATTTCTTGATCTCTTTGGGGTTTGACCACTGATTTCTTCTCCATGTGCCTCACACCTACTACTTTGATTTTTCACCCCCTTCTGTCAAACTAAATTGCCACTTTTTTCCCCTGTGACTCCACAGGGATGTGAGGCGTCTGGTGGTGGCCATGTCAAGAGCCAGACTGGGTCTGTACATCTTTGCCCGTGTGTCACTGTTCCAGAACTGCTTTGAGCTGACTCCTGCCTTCAACCAACTCACTGCCAGACCTCTGCAGCTGCATATCAGACCACACGAATACTACAACCAGGAACAGCCTGTACGTACGACACACATGCATGCACACACCAATCTCTTGAAGCACAATAATCTATTGAATGTGAGTAATTAAGACTTCATAATAACTTGGATTTAGTGCAAGTCTTACCACTTCCAACATCTCACGACCTTATTGTTGTCACAGCCTCCCGACTCGGTCTGATCCTGCCTGTACATTTCGAATGATATCTTCATTCTTCTTTTTGCTCACTGCTCCCATCATGCTGCAGTCTGTTAACAGCATTATGTTGGGGACATCTACAAGCACGGGAAACACAGGCCTGACAATAATTAACCCTCAAAGGTCAGAAGGCAAAACCACTCTCCCAGATCCTGTCGGGCAAGCATGACACAACTGTTGTCTGGTCACTGCGTCTCATTGACTGGCGTGTGTGGCATCAGGGGTGTCTAAAATACCCCATAGCCTGTAACACTTCCTCTGACTCTAGAGTTCTCATTCCCACAAGGGACAGCTCTTTTGGGCACACACATGTGGCCCCTGCTTAGCCTGTCTATTTGGAGTCAGTAAACCCCTGCTGCTTACATCCATATGCAGATTAAAAGTCAGATACTGTCTGGCAACACTTGACCAGAACTGTCGTAGGCTAATAACAATGCTGATTAATGCACCATATGGATATATACATTTTACAACACCATTATAAAGTATTGGACAGATGGTAAAACATGAGGCCTATTTTCACTCAGTCACATTAACACCCTGATTCTTTTACTTATTCTACACCAATAAAGCCACACACAGTTAAGTTTTACAGCTATCAGTGCCTGAAGGGCCACTGTATCACCCCTGTATTTGGGAGGCAAGAGCATAACTGATCCAGCATTCTGGTTGCTGCACTCCTCAGTTTACGCTGTAAGACTCCGTCTGCATACTAACCGTTTCAACTAGGCATCCTCAACTCCTTACTGATTGTACGTGAGCAGTAATCACTAGAGGAGGCAAGTGAGAAATTTGCTTTCTAATAAGCAGGCAGTGGCAGGTAGATATTATACACACTGACTGCTAACAGTACAGATAAAATGCCTTATTAGCATTCTATTCACATAACATTTCCTTTACTAATATATTTTTCTTTCCTTCAGAGAGATGCCTCTGGACAGCCAGACCAAATCGTCACTAATATGCCAGAGATGGCCAACCTTGTGTATAGTATGTACATGCACATGATCCAGGCCTCAAAGACATACAGACAGGTGAAAAGCTTCAATATTGATGGTATCTGAAGTAACATGCCAACAACATAAAATATATTCCTGTAGAATGCACATGTTTTTTTTTTTAATTATTAACAGTATATTAACATGAGAAGTTTAAATATTCACGTTTCTTTTGGCTTCTCAGCAGCAACAGCAGAAACTGGCTCCACCTCCACAACAAACAAAGCCAGATGTTGTGGTGGAGAATTTGCCAGCTAGCTCTAGGGAACCACAAGAAGAAACCCCCATGGAGCAGGGAAACCCAGAAGGAGAGACGAGCTCAGTGCCAAACTTGGAGCACACCAGTGAGAGAGAAGAAAATCAAGACACAGTCAGCCATTCTAAGATGCCAGAGCATCCTGGCAGAGACAGTGACAGTGACGGGGAGGCTAGCGGGGAGGAGCAAGAGCAGTAGATCATCATCATAAGGGACTTTTGTTTAAATAAAGCCCTCAGTTTTGGAGAGGACCAAGGATTGTCCCTTAATAAAAGATTAGCGTGGAGTCACTGATGAGATTTGTTTTCTACTGAAATTAGTATGATCTGATGATATCATGTATTTTGTAATTGATTTTGTAACAAATAATTTTTCTTAATAAAACCTGGAAATCGTTTATTGTCTGACATGTTTGAATATCTATCCACCAGATTTTGTCATACAAGCCTGTAGTGTAAGGTCATGCTAGAGACATACAGTTGGGTGTACTTTGCATTCCCTTATTTTGAAATAGCAAAAAGAGAAAACTTTGTTTTGTTTTTGTCATCAACATAATTAATGCACATTCAGCTCATGCGTATGAGCCATAAAAAATACATTTTACCCTTTTGCACCAACATAATTTTCATTATTTTAAAGCATGTTTTTTAATAAACTCCTTTAGCATTTTTGTTACTTCTGATGATAAAGAACCTTTGTACTAGCTAAAGGTGCATTACATATTCTAGATTTAGGGTTAACTTTGCATCCCATCCCCTAATATGCCATTTCAGTGTAGGAAGATGCAAAATTAACCCTAAACCTAACAGGATAATGCATCTTTAGATGGTACAAACATTAATAAAAATAGTCAAACAGTGTGTAATTGAAGTTTTAGTAAAATAATGTAACTATATTAGTGCTAAAGTTTTAAACCCCCTTATTTCTGTATAAGGAACATTTGTATGAGGTGAGTCTTAAGTTTTATCTTTATAAACTTTTTACTCCTGTTGCCCTTCTCAAATAAAGGAATGCAAACTTTTGCACACAACTGGAGACATGCCAAATCATTAACTTGTTTCCTTTACAACACTGTACTTCCAACCATTCATCTGCCTCACTCCTCAGCTTTGAGCGTAACTCCTGTTTGATTGGCTCAGCTTATATCAGCTAGAGAAGCTGTGACTAAGCTGCAATTGTAGGTCAGTCACTTCACCCACGGGTCAGTGTGCATACTGGGGGATTTCAACTTGCCCTCTGGATGTACATAGCCACTCAACCAGCACGCCTCAAATGCTGTGACATTCATAACTTTGTGTGAAGTACTAAGAGCGCCATGCTCTCCAGTACAGTTCACATCAGCTGGGACAGCATTGGGATTTAGGTTTGAGAACAGAATTCAATGTAAGATTAAACTTCAAATGTTGCTACTTAAAACATAAATGCACTTAAAACGATGATGAGGTCCACAGCCCTGCAGGCAAAGAAACAGACTGGAAATTCAGTCATCATGCACCAGAAGTTGCTGGTTGTTAACATCATACCTCAGGCAGGCTGAGCCAACAGGTCAGCTGCACAGCTGCTCCTGTCTGAGCCAGTTTTGAGACCTGATGGAAAAGCATGTTTCGATGGATATAGAGAGACATCTGTATTTGGCCAAGTGGGGAGCAAAGGACTTCCAGTTTTCTTTTATCTGAGAGCAGGGCAGTGGGCTGTGCCTTTCAGTCATCTGAAGAAACAATTAGAATGAGATGTTAGATAAGGATAACAGTCTCTGTTGGCTGACACTACACCTGTGAATTACTGACAAAATATTTGGCCAAGTGCCCACGGCACTGACCAATATAATGCTTAAAATTATGCTACAACAGTTCATGTAGAACATTTTACTGCTTGACTGTACTGTATATAGCACGTAAATCTAAAGCCCATGACACCAAGCATGCTTTTTCTAGAGTCACATGAATGTCTGCATTGTGCAATTTCCTCTCTCTCTTAAAGATTCCACTCACTAACTTACTGTTTTCTCCCAGCTGACATCTCGACAATTTAGCTGCCTGTGGTACCTTGTTGCATGAAATTAGAGCTAACTAGTGGGAAGTGGCTATTGCTTGCAAACAAGGTCTGTGGAAGTCTCAAACAGGATCTGGGTGACTGGACAGAATCGCAACAAGCAAGAAGGAAATCAAGAGCTCTTACCCTCGAGAATCTCTCTGCTGAAGGTGAACATGTCTTTTATACTCACGCGACAGGTATTCATTAGGTTAATAGCTACTTTGCAAAGCTCTAACCTTTGCTATGGGCTGATATAACACAGGGACTAACAGCATGTAGTAAAACTGTGCATGAAAAATGTGCATTTCTCATGAGAACAAATGGCACGTTGTTGAGTAATTGCAAGACTGAATTGTCTTTGTGCTGCAGGTAAAAATATTTCCAACAATTCTATTCTCTTTTTCAAAATCTTTTCATAAAGATTAAAATTCTTTGTTGCCCAGTTCAAAGGGAATAACTATACAGTTAGCATTACAGAAGGCCTGAGTTAAAAAAAGAAGTATTCAATGTGTTTATGTGAGGTTTGAAGCAGAAGTTAGTTATGTAATGTTAGTCTGCCCTTCAAAATTATTTTGTTTAGCGGCTTGTGTTTTTTTTTCCTCCTTCTCAATGTGAGGGCGTTCCTAAAAGCACGGGATCCACCATGGGACACACTCATGATTGATGTGCAACTTATTTCCCAACCTTACATGAAAGTAGTGTCACAATAGGAAATTACACATTATTATTCATCTTAAACCCGTTTATGGAATCAGTTTGATGGCAACTTCTACAACTATCAGATTATTCTGGGGAAATGTGACACAAAAACCTTACCCTAGCCTATTGCCTTTATTAGGAAAAAAGTTTTGACATGTTCACCCTATACTTCACATTAATCAACAGGTAGGAAGAATTCACACATTGCTTGGCATTTCAATTGGCTGCTTTTCATCATAGTTAAACAACAGGCATGTGTTTGCTGACAGACTAATGCTGATTGCCAAAGTTGTGCATGATCTCTGCTCATCTGTTATTAGTGGGTGACTAATTTGCCAGTGCCACTTTTCAACACCCTGTAAGTTGCCGGCCTGTTAACCTCCAGAGGCAGAAAGGCCTGGTGGTTAATCCTTGAGGTTGGGAGCTTATCTTGCTTTGTCAAGGCCACTGCCTAATCCCGAAAAGTACATCTGGATCATCAACAGGGCACGTTTCAATCGGATCATCTCTCTCACACACACACGGCCGCTCACAGGAAAACATACTGATGCTATTACAGTGACAGACGCACTCGTCATTTACAATCAAAACTGCACAATTCCCTCACAAATGTGCAGTTATAGCTGTGTGTCCACTCATTTTAAGCAGAAGCTTGGCTTGGCAAGTTTGCTGTCCACTTTGAGTAAAATGTCAGCAACTCCTAACTTCATCTTGTTCTCTCAGACTAGGATGGCTGGTTGTGGGTCGTGTTTCTGGTGCATAATCTGGCTGGTAGTTCTGCTGTTTTTTGGGTGGCCCCTCGGCATCACACTAGGCGGTCTCTACGGCCTCGTCAGCCCACTCACTACATGCCTCGGACTGGACCGACTCTCTGATCTACTCCTGGAAGGAGCCAACCTGGGCCGAACCTGTGCCAATAATATGAGGCACTGCAAGCCTTTGTGTTAAACTCCACCCTGAGAGACCACGACCCGACATCACAGAGGTCAACACCAAGATAAATGCTTTTTTCCTACAGAGAAACACCTATAAGTAAAACTGTTAATGTCTGTTTTATGTGGCATCATCCTGAGAGGATTGACACTCAGTGCAGTGAGAAACTTTACAGCAACGTAACCAAAATGTCCAGAAGGTCTGGAAAATGCATTCCACTTGTTCTGGTAACATGTAATTAACCATGGATTTCTAATTTATATGGGTTCGTCAGGATGGAAATAGGCTTTGTGTTCATGGTCTGTGTTTACTGTTTAATTCATGATGACACTGCATGGGGAAGATAAGGATGAAAATGGCAATTTAACAATGGAAATGCTCAGACTTGTAAATGACTGTATGGAAACTTATAATGCGATTAAAACTGCTTTGAACTTGCCCTCTGTGTTTGTTGACTGATTTATTGTATACAGTATTTGGGGGAAAATAAATGTTTTTAAGGTGAAGGTAAATAGAACTTGTTTGTGTGCTTCTTCCTGTTCAGGGCCACGGGGAATTGGAGCGTATCCAAGCATGAATTAGATACAAGTCAGGGAGACAATTTTGAGATAGGTTGCCAGGTCATGTGAACCCAAACACAGATGGATACACACATAAATACATGGACAATTAAAAGCAGCATTCATTGATTTTTCTTGCCACCTGGAGGAAGTGGAAAAAGCTGTACACAAATAATTGACATACTTTATCACCTTGGAGTTGTAGTTTTGGCAGCCTGATGGTTATATCTCTCTTTTTAGCTCAGTTTTGTTCTAAACATATTCACATGACTTAGTCAATCTGCAATTCCTGCTTAGTATGAACAACATGAGAAGGAAACCAACCAGAATGCTGAATGCTCCTTTCAACAATCTACAAAAGATTGAAAAGCAAGTAAGTGAGAACCTAATATGACTTGAGGCTGCAAGTCTCTGCACAAATCCAGGCCTACAGATTGTAAATAAAGTACGCAATTCCAACATCTTTTGTACAAATTTGTCTGAAGCAGTGTAACCCAGCGGCTCAAAGACTTGCAAATATGCTTGTGTATCACTTATTGACTGTAATGTTTACGTCTTATGAAGTTACTGAACATCTGCATCCACATAAAGGGTTTGTTTGAGGCTCTGGTTTTAAGGTTTTGGAGTCTTTTCTTGCTCTACTAGACTGAAACCTTTCAAAGCAAACATCTGACATAAAGACAAAAAAGCTCTGAAGAAATATGATCCAGTAGCACAAAGTGTTGGATGGCTGCACTGAAGATCTGACATTGTGGCTTTGTGTGTGACTGGGTTGTTGAATTTTGAAAGCCAACCCCCAGAGGAAAGGGTGAAAAGCTCTCTTTTCTCTTTGCTTTGAGTGTGAAGGAAAACTGTGTCTATGCACTGAGGCACTTCATCTAGTATGTTGGATAATCAGGCTTTTGTGTTATTTTTAGGGTCAATTTCTTTGCACCACTTTTGTAGTTTACGCAGTTGTAAATTCATAAAGATATGATTGAAAAAAACACTTTATCCCCTCTACAAGATAAACCATGTCAGGTAAAACATACTTTGCTCTCTCAGTATCATCTGCCTACCAGTTCCATCTATGTACAGTACAGTTTAAAGATGCGAGTTGGTTGTATTAATTTAAGTAGACACACAAGATCAGCTAATGTCAAAATCTTGAACCTCCAATGTGGTGATGCTGACATTTTCAAATAAACTCGTAGCTGACCCTGTGTGAGTTATGAATTTGAGGAAATGTGTACTGCAATTGTTCTTCTGAAAAACACAGTGTAAAAAAAGAGTTTTTCTGTGCTAATATTGAGCTACTTCTTATTACCTGATGCTTTTATATTATTGACTAATTGGAAAATAAAGTTTAATCATCAATCTTCCCTTCTGAATCTCAGCAAAAGAGTATTTATACTATTTGATTGTATTCCTTAATTACACTGTTGCATATTCCCACGTCTCCTTGCCCTCCCTCCCATTTTTTGTTTTTGTTAAACCAGCTGACCTTAAGTCATGTTAGCTTCATACTATTATGGCACACAGTATCTCAGAGGGACAGTATGTTATGTTTAATTCCATTTCTTTAAGGCTTGCTGTTAGTTTCAACCGCTGTGACTCAGCCCCGTGTGCTCTGAGCTATCATGACAAATGGGGGAAGGAATGCCTGTGCTTGACCCAACATTTTAGAGGAATATCATGAAAAGTTATGGTTTTCATCCAGCACATACTAATTGTGTGGCCTTAAATCACTTTTTGTTGTGTTGCTCTTATTAGGGTCAGTTTGGTTTGCCTCAGGAGAGCTCTGTTGAGCTTTGAAGCCAGCATTAATGCTGCTCACAGGAGTTGATCTTATACGAAAAAAAAATGACATGAAACTTGTCTGTTTTGATTTAACATACGTAGTTGGTGCAGTGGTAAAGAGAATAATAAATGGAGCCAGAGGTTAAGTGGAACAATCGTCCTCACTGAATAGGGGGGTTACAGTGACTCAGTTTAGGAATATTGTGCTGTACATTTGAAAATGCAATTGTACTGTAGTATTTCCATTTTTTTTTTCTACGTTATACTTTTTATACTGCAGGTCATTTCGGAAAAAAAAATTCTTACTTAATTGCAATTTTCTGACAGCCGTGACTGTTTACTTTGCATATTTTTTGATTATTTATCATACAAGCTCATACATTCCAGTGAACTCTTTCAATTTCATAGAAAACTTTGTTAGCCCAAAAGGGCTCCCCCAGCTGAAGCACCCTTGTTTCTTTTATCCTGAAATAGGCTTTTGATGCTGGAGGTGAGACAACCAGGAAAACCATGAAACAGAATTACAGTTAAGAGAAAATCCCAGAGCAGGAGATGGGCTCATGCAATAGAGCAGCAAGTGATGTGTCTCATATTATGATAAACATACTTACATTTGGGTTTTCCTGTGCATAGTCACCCACAAAGTATGACTACGGAAATCCCAAAAGTTTACTGATCACTTAGTGAAAGTCCTCTTTGAGACCAGAGCAAATTGAGCTTCATAACAGAACTCAAGGTAGACAGATATGGCAAAAAATGCAAGATGCTGGAATTACTAATATCTCAGTGCTGTAGAGGCTAGATTAAACCATTTGAATATATGTCAGACTATCCGCTTGCAAAAGCCTGTTTAGCTGAACTTCTTCAAAGCAATGTGTTTGGGTAATTTGCCTAAAAACTCCCAAGCTTCCCTATCAATTTTTGACTGACACTGTGCATTCTCAGCTTCCACCAAAATAGCACAGGATTCAATACTTAGGACCCCCATAAAGACTCACTAAAACACTCTTGTTGAGCAGCCTACCTACAAATCTGTGTAGCTGTCTGTTTTGTAGCTTATTCAAATTTGATTCATGAATATTTCATTTTAAATCTAAAGTGCTTTTTAACCTCATTTTCTACCCGTCACCACTGATGAATGTACACAATGACAAAAACCTCAACCGGTCTTCTAAAGACGGGGTTTAATCAGACACAAATTCCTTTAGAAAAAGAAATGGCCAATGCCTGAGTATGTTTTGCAATATTTATGAGTGTCATGTTAGCCCTACTTAGATTGCTTTATTATCTGCGTAGTTCTGCTCCCAAACATCCTGAGGATAGCAGCCGCTTGTAAAAAAAGTGGCATAGAAAAAAAACAACCAATTTTAATGTATTAATTCAATTTTGATTCAACTTATCTCCAGAATTCTGAGCAGAGGACACAGTGGGCAATAAGTCTTGAAGCAAAGTTGACAGTGCAAAAGTAAGAGTATATAGGAGAGAGAAAATTTTCACTGTGGTCTGAGACTATGCTCCTACTGGCTGCAAGAAGACCTGGGAGACAGAGAGAGTGGGAGAGAGGATAAGTATAGACCTCTCCATTTAATTCACCACATACTGCTCTGTAATTTCACCCTCATACACACAAGGTGAAGTGGGAACACTGTTTAATGGCTGTGTGAGATAATGACAGTTTGCCAGGTCTCAAAGTGAGACACTTTTAAAGTCCACATAAGGAAGAGCTTTTCCTGGTTTCTAGTTTCCTAATGAGGGACTTTGGGGAGACTGGAAAACATACTAGTTTCAGTTACAGTTTAATAAAGGTGGCCACTGTGCAGGGCCAGCTACAGTTCAGCACTGAGCTTGGTGAGGTAACATCCTCGGGATTTTTTCCTGGGACTTTTGGGGATCAAACAGCAAACTATTTTGACGAGTCGAAATTAGTTAGTCAATTTCTAAAAAATCCACAAAAAGTAAAGAAATAATATAACAACAACTGATACAAGCCATTTCACTCCATCTTGTAGAGTATATCAAAAAGGTCAGAAATGTTCTGACTTCACTCAGTAACTATCTGATCGAACATTAAGTAAACCAACCTAACAATCCCACCAAACACTTGATACCTGGTTGAAACTCATTGCTCCAGATAAATTGCTGTCAACATCAGCATGCGTGTCAGTTTTAATCAGCGCAAAATAATGGACTGATATTTCGAAATATAGTGATGATTTGCCTTTAACATTCATCTGGGAAAATAAAACTCAACAAAAAACAATATGAAAGAAATTTAAAAAGCTAATGCTGCTTAGAAAAGATATATATAATATGATGTCTGCCTCCTTTTTTTAGAACATGTGTTTGTTGATTTGTCAATTAAATTAGTGATTCAGTAAGTCAAAAATGTACATGCTTTCAGCTTCCCAAATGTAATGTTTTGCAGCATTTCTTACGATTTATTTCATTACAAGCTTAGGTTTTCTGGCTTTCGGACTGTTATGCTAGTTGCTGTACTTGACTTTTGTGTTCATTTATTTCTTAATGAAGCATTCAGACACTAAACAGACGCCTTTATTTTTCCACTCTCTATTCCAGAATCAACTTTTTTTCCAAGCACTGTTCCAGCAAGTGTTGCCAGTGAGCTTATTAGAAGCAGATCTTTATAGGGTGTAAAAATGTAAAATGTTGCATAAAACATGCACCTTTTAGGAAAGTGTGACTTAGTGTCCAAAGTATTAGTGATAATGAACGAGCAAATAAGTTATGTGCAGGGGCCAGCCAAAGCTCTGTACTCCTTTGAGGTACCCTGCAAACGACTAACACAAGCCAACAGCTCGTCACTCAGTATTAAGTAAGTGGGCCAGAAACAAAATACACCCAATTTTTACTCAGCAATATGTTACATGTCTTCTTTCTGCTGTGACCTTTAAACGGCTCCTGACGCTCAACACAGATTAATGCGCCATATTGGAAAGAGCAAAGTGCTTTCAGACCCTTTGTGTTAAGCAAGCGTCAAATGAACAGCTTAAATGGAACAATCCAGTGCAGGGACATTCCTACATACATACAGTATATGTGCACATTATTGATTTAGGTACAAATCTTGCCTACATGAGGTAAATGACTTCCCCTTGAGGTTCTTTTAAAGGGGTTATGCTCTGTTTATAATGTGAACTCCCTATAGAAAATCAATGTGTTTTTATTTTGTTCTGGACAATTTTGTCCCTATTATTATCTCATTTCTACTGCTGAGTAATGGGCCCAATCTCCTGAGGGGTCCTGAGTAGGAGGAGAATGAGTGTGCCACAATGACTTAATCTCAGCAGTAACAGCTAAAGTGATAGTCACACTACACGAGCAGCCTCCAAGTGACTCTCTGTCTAATCCAGCCACGGGCATGAGCCTTTTACACCTGTGGGTGCTCCAAGTACAAGCACATCAAATATTTTGCAGTGTAGCATTATCTACAGTATAGTCCTCGGCCTAGCAGTCCACGTTGTGAAAAGCGATAGTGGTGCACAACAAACATTTTACAGAATGAGAATTTTACATTTTCGCACAAGATAAAAGTCACGTTGGAAGTGATTGTCCACTTTTCCCTCTTCATCTTAACAGTGTTGTTCACCAGAGACAGGCTCAACTAAGCTCTGGTCATAAAATGTTAGTATTGTTTTAATATTGGGGCATAGGGATGCTTAAAGCAGACCACAGCCTACCATTCATTACATAAGACCAAAACAAAGAGTCACACAGTGAAGGGTTATGGCTCAGGGTTGGGTGACAGCAGCATATGATTCATGGCTTGCTGTGCCCTTTTGTCTTGTCCTCCTTGTGTTGGGACCATCCAGTGCTCTTAGCCAGTGTTATTTTACAGCCTTCAGAGCTCGCTCTCTGTCCGTCTCAAGTAAACCGGCAATGTCACTTCTTATGTCTCGTTCTTTCCTCAGTGCAACAATAAAGCAAGAATATGGCACGTGTCACAACAAGAGATGTTCCTTTTTCTTCATTGTTTTGATGTTGGGAACAATAAATAGTTTCAACAATGCTTTTGATTTATCTGTAAAGGTTTCGTAAATCCAGGAATATATTACCTTGAATTATTACTAATAAAAAGGTTATTGTTGGACCAGTGTTGGTGTTTTCGGTCTGTCTTTAGTCTTCAGACAGGGGATGAGACATATGTCAAGGAGAATTACATCAGTGCATTGTGATAACCTTTGATATTATACTAAGGCCAAAGTGTTTCTTTCTGTTTCTGACTGTATTTTTTGTATTCTAGTTTATTTCATCTAAGCAAGGCACTGTAAACATGGTTTAGCATACTAATTTCTTCTAACAGATCAATAAAAGGAAAAAATGCAAATCCACAGACCATGACTAAAACATGCATTTTAATCATTTCAACTTTTCATATGTGGACACGTCATGTTCCATGGCCACTACTCCAATAGGCTCATTATGATAATGGAAGCCCATTGATTTCATATAAATGAAACGCGTCTGTAAAAACATCGTCTCAATTGCCACATGGTGAGTTCAGGAGCCTGTTGTTGATCACGAATGTATGAGCAGGCTCACCCTTTACTATTTAACAAAACACGTACACCAGACTCCAGTAGGAATCTTTGGTCTGAAGAAGTGGCTTCCCCTAGTTTGTTGACAAATCTAAACAGTGGGGTCTGGATCTTCTAACAGCTGCTGACACCAGCTGCGTGACACAAGTGGTCCCGCCATTTGGCACCAGCGGTCCTAACAGTTTGATATGATTAGTGTTTCTTTAAAGAAAGAAATACTCATAACACATAAACAATCTATTATTGCTAAATGTTATACTGACTTTATAAAGAGATGTGAATAATGCCATTTGGATTCGTTGGGCCTACCGCTGTAACATTACAATGATTTATCGCAGGGAAAAGATCAAAAGAAAGTCTGTCATTGTGTCTCGATCCTCACCACTCGCCTCCATAAATGGGCGGCAGGCACACATGCCTTCTCGGGAGTTCCCTTTGCTTGTCATGCCATTCATGGAGTGGCTGTTGTCAAAAGGGCACTGGGCTACCAAATATGGAGAAGGGGTCGCACTGGCCCCTGTTCACTGGCACTGGTCAGGATATAAATTGGCCTGACTTGGCATTGCGGCACCCCTGGTATACTCAAGATCCAGCGCCTGGTGCTGATCTGGTGAGTACATGGGCTAAGCAAACCGAAGGAGGACTAACTAAGGATTCATCCACACGGATTTATAACAGACAGTTTTAACGGGAATGACGAGCACTTCTGTCATTGACTTATCAGATGTGGATGTTTAACTTAACGGATTTTATCACATTAGCTTCTAATCTGTGACTCTAACAACACATTAACAGTCACAAATCTAAAATACTAATGGTAAATGGTAAAATATTAACCCAATCACACCACAAATGCATTTACAGGATAACCTGTAATCACTGCACAATTCACTATAAACCCGCACTAACTCCAACCATCACATGTCTGTTGTTTGTTGAGCCTGTACAGAGAAGGTAACACCTTCAATCATCCAGTTTCATTGCTCTGGTCTAACTGTGCCATGACCTGCGTGTGCGCGTTCCCCATCTGTAATGCAGAGCTGACACCATGTGCGACGACGAAGAGACCACAGCCCTGGTGTGCGACAACGGCTCCGGCTTGGTGAAGGCTGGGTTCGCCGGCGATGACGCACCTCGCGCCGTGTTTCCTTCCATTGTTGGTCGCCCTCGTCACCAGGTAAAAAGAAAAATAACACCAACTAAAATAAACTTCACTTAAAGCTGTTTATATATAAAAAAGAAACCGTACAGATAAACCTAAGAGTTTGGATGAAGGTCAGATCCCCGGAGCGCATTTTGGTGCCAAAATTACGCATAACGTTCTATTTTGGTAGTTGTGTTACCTATGATAATACGAACCACATCGCTGATTCATGACCCTCGTTTTATTAGGGCGTCATGGTTGGTATGGGTCAGAAGGACTCATACGTCGGCGACGAGGCCCAGAGCAAAAGAGGTATCCTGACCTTGAAGTACCCCATCGAGCATGGCATCATCACCAACTGGGACGACATGGAGAAAATCTGGCACCACAGTTTCTACAACGAGCTGCGCGTGGCCCCTGAGGAGCACCCCACCCTACTGACAGAGGCCCCCCTCAACCCAAAGGCCAACAGAGAAAAGATGACCCAGATTATGTTCGAGACTTTTAACGTCCCAGCAATGTACGTGGCCATCCAGGCCGTGCTGTCCCTGTACGCTTCAGGACGTACCACAGGTACGACAGGCGTGGAGCAGATTTGCTTGTGTAAGTGACTGGGTGACATGTTCACGTGTTATAATTGTGATCAGGAATCGTCCTGGACTCCGGAGACGGTGTGACCCATAACGTTCCCATCTATGAGGGTTACGCTCTTCCTCACGCCATCATGCGTCTGGATTTGGCTGGTCGTGACCTCACAGATTACCTTATGAAGATCCTGACTGAGCGTGGATACTCTTTTGTCACAACCGGTGGGTAAAGACAACTAGTCTGCACGACAAACGAACTTGATTTCGCCATGAATGTTTTAATGTACCACAAACAATAGTTCGCACCCTCACACTCCACTCCTGACATACACAAGAGGAAAATACCGTCTAGCGTTCCAACTTCTACACGATGAAACTAATGTGGGCACTACTTTAGTTTTAGAAAATAACTTGTGCTGTTTAAACTTAACGAGGAAAATAAATCAACACAAAACAATCTTTTAACATGCATAGTATTGCTTTCAATGTTTTCTTGGACATTTGTCCATAACATTATACAAATCTGATCTCTCCAGCTGAACGCGAGATCGTGCGTGACATCAAAGAGAAGCTGTGCTACGTCGCTCTGGACTTTGAGAATGAGATGGCCACAGCCGCCTCCTCCTCCTCCCTGGAGAAGAGCTACGAGTTGCCCGACGGTCAGGTCATCACCATCGGCAACGAGCGCTTCCGCTGTCCAGAGACGCTCTTCCAGCCTTCATTCATTGGTGCGTAAAGGCGAGCGCAGACATCCAAGAGCTAATTTGGTTACAGTGACACACATACAGTAGTCTTTACAAAACTAATTTAATTATTAGATGCGTACATTAACTATACTCTTACAGGGTTCTTAATTCAAGTTTTGAGGTACTTGTTTTACTTTGTAATCCTATTTAAAGCAACGTTATAGTTTATTATTTTTTAATATCAGAGGAAAATGTTTTACTCTGCTACATTGTTACAGCTTTGCATTGTTTGACAGCTTTAATTTAGTTAGTTTGGATTTTGCTATAGCTGCAATCACTGAAATGTTCTTGTTTATGAATTTGATTCCCATCTCCCTCGGTTTACATGGAATCACCTTTTAATTGATTGCGGTCTGAATGAGGACGTCTTTATGGCTCGTGTTAATGGTTGGCTGCCAAACTGCGATCACCAACGGAGGTCACAGTTTATCCACTTCAGATTTACCACCTCACACCACTAATAAATAGACATGAGTGATGTAAAGCAGGTGCTCGTTGTTCACATTTGCGCCGCAGAACGCGCAGCTGTTGATGGAGCTGTCCGTTTCAGCACCTGTTCCGACAGCTGACGGCGGTGTCAGAAGTGGTGTTTGCTGCTGTAGGGTTAGGGGGAGGGGGGTAGACTTACTAACTTGGCTGCTGTGTTTGCACAGGCATGGAATCTGCTGGCATTCACGAAACTACTTACAACAGCATCATGAAATGCGACATAGACATCCGTAAGGACCTGTACGCCAATAACGTCATGTCCGGAGGCACCACCATGTACCCTGGTATCGCTGACCGCATGCAGAAGGAGATCACTGCTTTAGCCCCGAGCACTATGAAGATTAAGGTAACTTAGACTCACTACTGAGCACCAGAAAAGCATATTTAGAAGCAGAATCGCAGTATAACTATATATATATATATATATACACTTGGGTTTGTGTTTAGATCATCGCCCCCCCTGAGAGGAAGTACTCGGTATGGATCGGCGGCTCCATTCTCGCCTCTCTATCCACTTTCCAACAGATGTGGATCAGCAAGCAGGAGTATGATGAGGCTGGACCCTCCATCGTCCACAGGAAGTGCTTCTAAGCACCAGACCGCCCCCTTTCCTTACTCCCCTCGCCCTGTATCACCTCCTCCCCTCTGTGCCAACATCATTTATGGCTCAAATGCGAGAATTCGTGTGTTGTCGTCAAAATCTTTGTTTACTCCGAAGTGCAATTTATATGTGGAAATATAAAAGTTTATTAAAAAACAAAAACCAGGACTTACAACAGACGTCTCTTTCTTGCTTTTTATGATCTTGTTTAGGTTCTAGGCTATTTAATATACAGTTTAAAAAAAACCTCTTTCCCTCTCTTCCAGCAGAGACAATGTCCCTTAATGACGTGATGGACAAACAAAGGTTATTAAAGACTTGAATCAGAAAAGGTTACAGTAAGCGGAGAGGATAAGCCTTCTCGTGAGAAATTAACCGCACAACATTTTAATGAGTGAAAACACTGTCACGTGGTCGGTAATCCCCGTATCCCAGGAAACAAAGCTTGCAGTACCTACCTGTAAACATACCGGATAATAATAATAAATTATTATAATAATAATAATACAAATTATTCGTTAATAAGACTATTTAACTGACAACCACGAAGAGTTCACAGTTACATAAATATCTATAACTTAATGTCAAACCACACAATAGTCTGGTTTACACACACTATGCAGCGCCATAAGGTGATCAAATCTCGCAGCAATACACAGGGCGGGGTCACAAATTTTGTTTCTATTTTTAAAGCTCCACACAAACAGAGATAGATGGGCAAGCAGGCAGGCAGGCAGGCAGGCAGGCAAGCGGACTGTCTTGTAGAACGATTAGAAACTCAGATGGTACCTTTACTCGGTCATTTTTGCCCGAGGTGGAAACAACAACTCTGCCAGTCGGGCCATGCGGACGAAGTCCTCTGAGAATGCAAAGCTGTCAGCACTAAGAAAGCGAGGTTATGTCCTTTTATAAAGCCGTGTAGATTGGCTTTCGCTATAAACACAGAACAATTGTGTTTTTTTATTGTTAATATTCTGCATTTAGACTACACGTCTTTGCAACCCTGCGTATATTTCTAACAGAGACTGAGAAATCACCTTGACCCTTGTGTCCAGGACCCACATGAATTAATGAACCCACATGCCCATTCCCTAATAGATAATCTGGTTCTTGTGCACATGTGGCTGTGAAACTGATTGGGGTATGTAACAATACAGTCTGGGTAGGGTTTTCATCCATGACGTGTCTCGCATGAGAACATGTACAAACTCAAAGTATTGTGTACACCTTGGACACATTTGTCCATAAAAGTGTTTACAGAATGACGCGCATTATATACAAAACTAAAACAGTCAAATTGAGAAGCCCCGGTACTCCTGGCTGCGCTCCATCAACCTGTCTGCGCGTACGTAACGCCTGGGAGGGGGGAGACTACTTAAAGGCGGATTAACGCTGGCAAGACATTGAATCCAACCTCCCTTCACACAGACACAGCGCGCAGCCCATCAACCTGATCTGAAGATTGGAAATAGGAGGGTTTATAACAATCAGACCCTCAGACTCCCATGACAAGGAAAAGTGTAGTAACGTGGTGGGAGCGCTCGGCACAGAAAGCAGGACGCTCACTGGCGCTGCGCGCTCCGCACACAGCCTAACCAACCAGATAACGCGCAGAGAGACGGGGAAAAACGGGGACGACAGCAGTCCCCCGTGACACATGCATTTTTAAGCCGAACTCGGACGCTTGGGGGACTGACCGAAACGAGAGACAGAGAGACGCGAAACGGGGAATAACGCATTTTTTGTGGGGGGTTTGAACAGACTGCCGTTGACAACTCGTCTTCTCCGAATGCTCAGAAATGGGGGAATGGACTATACTAGAGAGGCTCCTGGAGGCTGCTGTCCAGCAGCACTCTACTATGATAGGAAGGTAAGATGATCATCAAAAATCAGGAGAAGAATCGCAGCAGCCTCCAGGATCGTCTTTAGCATGGTTCCCAGTCCCCCGTTTCTGTGTTGTGCCTCCAGGATCTTTTGTAGCATGGTGCCCACTCCTTCGTGTCTGTGTTGTGGATTTTTCTGTCTTGTCTCACAGATTTCCCTTTTGTCGTCCTCCTGAAGGAGACCGTCAACCAGTTGACAGCTGTCTTTTCAGAACGTTGGATGGTGCCGCAAAGTACAAACAGCCTAAACTAAAATAAAAACCATGTATCATTTCATGTATTCATCCATTCATCTATCAATTTAATGTTGGTGAGTTTGAGTGGTGGTTGTGCACTCAGGGGTGGCAGAAACGATTGAGCAAGAGTCGGCATTCTCACCTTTTTGCATTAGCGATGCTCACACAGGTACAGTCATGCCATTCAGCCATTGGAATCACAGAAAAAGCACAAAACAGTTAAAAGAAACATAATAAGAAACACATATTGCAGACACAAAACGCAATGTTTCAGCACTGGACAGCTCCCTGAGTCCACACACACACACACACACACACACACATACACAAATTTGACTGTGAGCGCTTCAGCCACCGAGGCAGCGCACGGCTCAACCACATTTGCATCGGTTAGCGCAGATATTTACACTTATTTTTTTACATTGTTTGTTTGCTTGCTTTTCAGGATCCTACTAACAGTGGTGGTCATCTTCCGGATTCTAATCGTAGCAATAGTTGGAGAGACTGTCTATGATGACGAGCAGACCATGTTTGTTTGTAACACCTTACAACCGGGTTGCAACCAGGCATGCTACGACAAGGCATTTCCCATTTCACACATTAGATATTGGGTTTTTCAAATCATCATGGTGTGCACCCCGAGTCTTTGTTTTATCACATACTCGGTGCATCAGTCGGCCAAGCAGAAGGAGCGGCGCTACTCAACAGTCTATCTGACACTAGATAAGGATCAAGATTCGCTGAAGCGAGACGAGAGCAAAAAGATAAAGAACACCATTGTTAACGGAGTACTTCAGAACACAGAGAACTCCACCAAAGAAGCTGAGCCAGACTGTTTAGAAGTCAAAGAGATCCCTAATTCGGCCATGAGAACTACAAAGTCCAAAATGAGGCGACAAGAGGGCATCTCCAGGTTTTACATTATCCAGGTGGTTTTCAGAAACGCGCTGGAAATAGGCTTTTTGGTGGGTCAGTATTTCTTATATGGATTCAACGTCCCGTCTGTGTATGAATGTGATCGCTACCCCTGCATAAAAGATGTCGAGTGCTACGTCTCCAGACCCACGGAGAAGACAGTGTTTCTGGTCTTCATGTTCGCGGTCAGTGGGTTTTGTGTGGTCCTGAACCTGGCAGAACTCAACCATTTGGGCTGGAGGAAAATCAAAACGGCCGTGCGAGGTGTGCAGGCTCGGCGGAAGTCCATTTATGAAATCCGAAATAAGGATTTGCCGAGGATGAGCGTCCCCAATTTTGGCCGCACTCAGTCCAGTGACTCTGCCTATGTGTAGCACATGGGCAGGAGGCAGAGAAAACATGTAAAAACCATGATGGACATGATGGACAGCTCCGCACGCCTGATTTGTGTCATGACTAAAAGAGTGGGCAGATTTCTTTCTGTTTTCTTTTGTTGGTCTTTTAAGGACTTCATGGCAAACGTGGATCACACGTTTGTTCACTTAATTATTGCACTGATGCAACTTTTTAGTAACGTTTATACTCTGTAAGATGCTAAATGGAGACCATGTTAACGTGTTCACATATTTACTCTTTGTGGGCTGTTCTGCTGTACTTGAAGAGAGTAAATGCAAAAAATTGCACTAAGAGGTGAACACTTGAGAGTCGGACCTTATCCAAAACGTGCTACTGACCTGACAGTGTTTTTAATACAGTTTCTTTCCATCTGTTTTCTTTTTTGACACCACCCTAATTAAACAGCACCAAACACAGTGGTTAAAAGAGAAAAAAAAATCTACCGTTAAGATTTATATATGCATAGATATATAAATCCATGCTGTGGACTATGGTTCGATAGTGGAAACACATCAGCGTAAATCATGTTTTTGTTTCCTGTGTTGCACCACTGACCTTAACATATGTAACCATTCCATTGCTTTATAGCTGACTTGCAAAACAATATCTGGTGAATTTGCTGCAAACGCTAACGTCTGTGATTTCCTTAATTTTTGACACACCAAAGCGCCCACTGCTTTTATTTGTGAAGTGTTTTCTTGCTTTTGTGTAATCAAGTGCCATACTTGTATATAAACATAATATATATGTATACATATAAATATATAAATATAAAATAATCATTATGAAAGCTGATTTCCTGCTTGGATTATGCTAAATGCCGCCCCAATTTTTTATTTGCCTCAAATGTATTTGTTGAAATTTAAATGGAAAAAAAAGAAGAGAAATACAGTTTTTCTGTTTGGTTTTGCAAATGACTGGAAAAACTAAAGAAGTGCTAGTCTTTTTTATATACAGAAGGAAAAGTCTCTCCCTAATCAAAGCTGATCAAAACTGAAAAATAGCACAAATTGATATTTTTATCAAAGAATGGGCAATACAAAATCTGCTCTGGTGCTACAGTTTTTCATAGAATGGTTTTAAATGTAACTGAAACAGACCAGGAAAAAAAAAATCTCTTTTTTTTTCTGTGGAAAATAAAAGTGGGATTTATGTACACCAGAAACGTGTGAGGTGCAGTACTTTGTGTCTGCTACTGGGGCTTGTGTTGACTGACCTATCACTCAGATGCATATATCCAGTGGAAGTTTTGCCTTGGTGCAGTGAAGATGTTAGCCACACCCTCTGTGTATAAAAAAAAACAACTACTGCAGGACACACTTTGCAGGATCTCATCACTCTGCAATGTGTTGCAATACTGATCCTGCTTCCATGAGACACATCAATACTTATGCTCCATAGCCGAGTGGCCTAAGGTATCCCTTAATCTATATGGAATGCATTAAATCAAACATTCCCTTTAGCCCTAATAGTGATAGTATAATATTTGAAGTTTGACTGTGAAATTTATTTGTGACTTCCCCTGTACTCTGCAGGAATTACAAAACGCTCATTATAATTCTGAATACTGAGGGAACTGCCCTTTCTGGTGATCTCATTTCTTCTTGTCTCATTTGACGAAAGATATAAGAAAGCAGCCTGAACTGAGAGGAAGGTAGTTAGTGTTCTCCTCTTGAAGGTCAAAATGAAAACAAAAGATGGGTGCGGAAAAAAAGCAGAAGAAAGTGTTTAAAATGTGCCCACAGAAGAATAAGAAAATGAGAAATAAAAATAAACATATTAGCAGATGATCATTTAATGCGTAAGGTCTGGTTTCTTCACAATCCTCCTACCAGAATGACTGCGCAAAGCCAGGAGAAATTGAAGAGCAGGGGCACCGGCACATCCATCTACAACTCTACAGGGACCTGAGATTTCTTCCTAAGTCACGAACTTGAAAAAAAAGAAAGAAATACAGAAGAAAGAAGAACCATTTTTCAACTTCTCTTTGACAGCATGCAGCACACACCTTTGCTTTACTTGTATATTTTTTAAGGGGTCAATTGCTCCTTAATTCCCTACTACAAAACCTTTAAGCTATTAAGGTTAGAAATCATCACATAAAGAAAGTCAAACCATGAATAAAGCTTTGCAAATAAGAAAAAACGAATAAAAAGAACAAAAACATTTATTGTCATATATAAAGTATAATGTTGTCATCATTTTTGATAATTTGGTGTTTTTTTCCTGCAAGATTCAGCCTGGTTTCAAACTCCAGCAAAAAGGCAAAATTATTGGGGTATGTTCCAATGTAATTATGCATGCTGTCATGGATTTAACATCATAGGAGTGTTGAGGGGCTCAGGATGCATTACACTGTACATGGGTTTCTGCATTTTGTCAGGTTACAGGCCACATACAGAAGAGAGGGTTTGGCTGGCAGTATGAAAAATGTACATGGTCATTCAATGGGTGCAGATTTACATATTGAAAACGGTGCATTGATTATAGGTGCTCAGAGTGAAGGCAGGGATCCTTTAATGTGAATCACCAACAAAGAGACACCCTCACATTAAAGGAGAGGTCTTCATCATGGGAGAGGAAGCCACTCCGCTCATAAACAAACTGCTTTTTTTATGGGGAGGGTGAACACCTCACCCTTCATTCATTCAGGAAAATAGCCTAGATCACACGCTGAACACACCAATTTGTAGGACTTTGTGGTGTGCAGGTGTTGTCATCATTTTATTTTTAATCAAATGATACACGTCTACAAAAAGCATTTACACATATCCCCAATTTCTATAACAGAGAGATATCCAATATGAATCCAATATGCAGAAAATAAATGCACAAACATTCCGTATTTACATTTAGACACTATAAAGAAAGGTCTTCAGTTTGATCTGAGGTAAATCTAATGTAATATAATATTCTTTGGTCAGCTCGCAGGTTGATTCAGTGAACACCTCGTCCTCCTAAATGAATGGATTTCACTGCCATATAAAATGCTGATGTCACTGCTTTCATCTAAAGAAAATTAAATGTGAGAACGATTGAGATTCAAGTTAGAAGAAAGCGCTCAAATTGTAGTTCAGGATTTTTTTTTTCTCTTCATTTCATATTAACTTAAACCTTATACTTTATCTTCTCTGGGCACCTGATCTAATATAAAATTTTATTATTTGGCACAGAAACCTAATGAAACCTACTTAAAAAAGTATTTTATTATAATCCTTAAATTAATTTAATGACATACTTGTAGATTGAACTACTCATTTGTAAAACTCGGTACTGAAATTGGACCACTCACAATGACTATTACTGTATCTAATAAGAGTAATAAATGTTATTTATAGGTGCTTTTCATGACACTCAAGGTCACTGTACAGATATAAGCAAAATAGAACAATCAAATGCAATAAAAGTCAGACCAACTATAAAGGTCACAAAACAGATAAAAGCAAAATAAAAGAAAAACAATAAAAGATAAAGAAATACAATAGAAAACAATTAAACATGCACAGCTTTCCTATAAAATGTAGTTTAACATATGGGTCTGTGTTTATTAGTGTTCTCTACATGTACCTATGCCAATACATAGTATTTACACTATGAAACACAGCATCAAATACATATTTAGCTACACACAGTCTCCCTGCAGGCTGGGTGAGTAGTTTGAGGTTAATATGTAGATATATAATTGTTTCCAGGTTAGTTCCTGATCAAAAGAATAAAGAAAGTACAGTTTTGTTTAGTGGCTTAGAAATGTAGATGTGATATATTCTGACCAGAGTGTGTTTTTATTTGAGCGACAAGGCCAGACTGACAGAGGTGAGTGATGGAACTGGAACGCTGACATCTTTACTACCAATCGTGTCAGCCACCTTACATCATACTGTCGACTCCTCTCAAATAAGGTGCTAGATGAGGACAGCAGAGTCCAAAATACAACTAAATCAATCATAACAGGGCTCAAAGAAACTAACTCTTCATATGATCAGGAGTCATTCGCTGTTTGATGTAAAATTTTCATTTATATTTAATTAGAACCACACACCTGGTTGGTAATCATGGAAATGTGATTATGAAAAGAGAACATAACTACACACGACTCTGTTCTGTGTGGCCTCTCAAACAATGTGACAGATTAAGCCCTAACTTTCACCTCTCCTGCAATCCCTCTGCCCCCAAACGAGCATGTCCTCCCAATTCCTCGTCTTGTACCAATCCAAAAAGAGAAGGTTGGCTTAGAGGGAGCTCTCCTTTATTTTGCCTTTTGCGCAGATTATTGCATGAAACGAGGAGAGAAATTGTGGAAAAACATTGAATACAGGTCTTTTTGATCCACTCAGCCAGAAGCAATTCAATTAGCCTGGTTACTGCAGCACATGTGCACAGCGTGGCATGGCATAGGCAGATATGGCAGACATTGAAACAAAATGCACTTCTTTTTTGCATCCATGTGGGGGAGGATGCAGTTACACATTTGCAGAGTGTGATCAAGTTTCAAACTTTCTGGCTGCAACGGGAGGAAAAGCTTCCACAGTGTTCTGTCTATAAAGTAGTTTTCTTTGTTTTCTTTTCCATAGCAGTTCAAAGAAGAAAAACACCAAAGTTTAGTTTTGTGATCTGTGCTTTGGGTGTTTTGTCTTTAAACGTCTACACTCTAATTAAATCTTCGCGGAGCAAGGACAAAAGGACAGAGAACATTTAACAAAGTCTGGTTGCAGGGATTTTCCTGGCTGGTTTGGTTGGTAGAGGGGCTGTATTGGCCCATCCCAGAGGGATTTGGTTAAGAATAAGCACTGGCACTGACAAAATATAGGCTACCTGACAGACCTGACAGCAGATTAATTTCTCATCCATTTTTTTTTTTTTAAATGTGACCCCAGGATTAAGAACATTAGCGGATTATACACAGATTTGTCAACCAGAGGTTCATGGAGGGACAGGCAGCACCTGTATGAGGACACAATGCACTGAAACCCAAAACCTGACGCATTTCTCTACATTTTAGCCAGGTAGGTTTAGCCAGGTTTAAATTGGGTTAGCAAGGGTGAAGTAATTAGAACTTTACGAAAGAGACTTGATTATCCGCCATTTAGATAATGCAACCTATGGAATCCTACAGCTTTTTGCCGTACTGCAGCAACTTTCACTTGTAAAGGAGTTTGTCATTAATGCAAAGCAGACAGGACCTGGCCACACTGCAGAGAAAACCAACTCCAAACAATTTCCTGCCAGTGACATTTTTTAATTTCCCTCCAGAGGTGACAGTTCATTGTGACACCTAGTGCTTGTTCTAACTTTCTACACCCACTTGCCTCCTCTGCATTCCCTAATAGCTTGTACTACACACAGCCCATCGACCCTGATAAATGTTTCGGTTCTGCACCATTACACAGCCAATAAAAATCAGAGGCTGGCAAGTCTTAATCGGACACAGAGGCGTTCGCTGGCCAATTGGACGTGCACTGCTGGAGGAGGTACAGTAGCCTGCTTAGCAAAATGGATGAGACCGAGGCAGAGGTATAGAGATATAAATTTACATCCAGTTACACTGAAATGCAATCACACAGGGAAAAAGAATATGAATCACACTACCACTACTACCACTGTGTATGACACATTCACACAGGGATAGAAGATAATAACCATCTCGTATGATTTGTGGCTGCAGAATCAAAGGAACCACTTCTAACTTATCTGCTCAACAGCTTGATGTGTGATGAAGCTGCTGCTATAAAAAACAGGTACTGCAATGCAAACAAAGGGAAATAAATGAGACAAATATTACTACCCTGATTACAAATTCAGTTTCTAAATCCCACAGAACGTGTACAGTGCAGGTTGCTCTCACTAACTCTGCTGCTGCAGTTTGGTTTGTTCATCACCTACTCGCTGTGCTTTAGTACAGGTCTCTTTCTGAACACCTATTCTGTATCATGATTTTCTTGCCCCTAGGAAAAAGAATACGCCACTCTCTTTCATTATCTTGACCCCCTTTTCAATGCTCGCCATTTCTCAACCTCTGTCATCTTCTTTCCTCTCTCCCACTTTGGTGTGTTTCTGTTTCTTCCCTATCCTCCTCCTACCATTCCTTCACTCATCCTCCCACTCCTATTTTGTTGCGATGCCACTTTGATGTGAATCACATGGTTGTCATTTTACTGAGCCCCAAAGAAAGGTACAGGATCACACTTTCACACTGAGGCTTTCATTCTATCCTTTGTTGATGCAGCACTTGTTTGTTGCTTGGATTTTGACCCAAACCTTAGAAAATAGCATAGGTATGGGATTCCAGCTAAATCTGGTTTGTTTGCTGTTACAGCAGATGTGTTACAACAAAAATGCAAAGTAAAGGTATTCTTCACTGGGAAGTCATACAATACCATTTTTTAAATTTCTCTCTCTTTGATTGCACAGAACTCTAGTAGAAAATGTGTTCCAGTGACATTTAGAAAAACATTCCCCCCCCCCCCCATTTCCTACATTTATCACTCTACATTAGTTTTATCACTGAGAGGTTTATGTAGCAAAGCACAAGAATAATCTGAGCCAAGAAAAAAAACAAAAAACTACATCATTTCAAAGCATCCCACATTATGAGCGGTCTGTGTTTATTTTTTTTTAAAACATGCCTTTTCATCTTAACTTTTATATGGCCTATGCATGTGAGCTCTTGAGACAGCTGAAAGATGAATCAAAACTTTAACCCATCACAAACTCATCACTAAATCACACTGGGAAACCAGCATCCTACGTCTGTCTGTTTGCCTAAAACCTTTATATTGAAGTCTCTAAACTCTGTGCATCTTGGCAATATGATGCAAATAGTAGCACAGTTGTCTGTCAGCTATGCAGCTATGAACTGCATATACTCCCAATAATGTATCAGGATGCAACATTTTCCAAAGATGATCCATTATTAGACACACACAAGGCTCTAAACACATTTCCCATAAGCCTTCAAGCACACATGCTAAGCTGCTGCTTTCCCAGTGTTTCAAATAAAAACAGACTGCTGGGAAATTTGTGTAGAAATGTATGCTGCTGTTGTTGCTGAGGCGTTAATTAGATAGGAATCTTGCCTTAGACCCTCTTTTCAAGGCGCCTAGTTAGACACATACAGTAGGACACCCCCCACTCTACACACACACGGAATCAAGTTTCTTGTGCCAGCAAATGTCTTAGCTATTAAGCCACTAAAAATGTGTGCATGAAATTCCTGTTGATCATGAGAGATCAATTGTAATATGATTGCCATTAATCTCTCTGACAGAGCTGGTGTAAATTTGTGTGTTGGATCACAGTAGCCAGTCTTTGGTATGCAGCAAGTGTTGATTGTGTTAATAATTCTCTGCTTTCTCGTGCCAACTTGTCTTTACAGTTAAAGGTAACACTGCCATGATTTCATATAATAATTAACTAGCTGTATTTGTAAGAACAAAACACTGTTGATAAGATTGAAATCAAGAAGAGGACAAAAAATGATGGAAGCCTGTACAAAGCCAGCAAGAGCAGAAGAAGGTACTCATGCTTCCGGGTGCTGATGCAGTGGAATCCTTACAGAAATGACTTAATGGCATTCGGGGATCAATACAGGATCAGCAGACAGATGGGCTCTACCTGCTTTATGTTCTCACACTGCAAAAAATGTCCATCATTTATTCCAAAGAACGTATTTCTTCCAGCAAGGTGAAGGAACTGTCAACCACACAATCATGTCATATTGTCTTATATAGTTTTGTGTCTTGAATTGCAAAAGTTCCTCTGCTAAGAGTCATAAATCCTCATCACTTAATGCTGATTTAAACAGGAAATGACTCCTCCCCCCTCAATAAAGAGTCCTATCATCCAGCTGAATTATGTATGTTTTGCAGTAAAACTGCACAATTGCGAATACACATCTGCCTCCTCTGCTGGTCAATAACGCAGTCAGCATTCAGTTAACCAAATGCCTTGCAGTGTGATGATGGACTTGATACAAACAGTAAACACAGTTCAATCTTTTGGGCTATACCAGAGTGTTTGTGCATTTCCTGTTTATAATTATATGCACTGTATGACGTAAGGCGTATTTTAAATAAGCTATCAGTAGCTTATTATTCGGCTGAATCAAGAGCTCATGTGTTTTCATCCCATATTTCCTTTCATTTCTATTACAGGGAGCATTTTCTGAGCTTTGCTTCTACTGATAGCTTTGTTCCTTGCTCCCTACTCTTGAGACAACCTGGTTGTCATGACAGCCTAACAAGAATTTAACCATATTTGGAAAGCTTTACTTTTAAGATAGGCTTTTAGTTATCCACACATGCAGTGTGACTAAAAATCCCTGTAGTGGTAGGTAGGGTAAGGGCGTTTTCTCTTTCGATCATTTCTTGTTTTGTTTCTTGTTATGTATAATGAGCTTGGTGCTGTGCCTTTTTCAGTGGGAGCAGCTCAGGCTGGTCTGGGAGCTCTCCAATGGCCTTAGGAGGCACAACTGGAGACAAGCTGGTTTCCCTCCAAACAGAGATTTGGGTTCACATGACCTGAGCGAGCAGCTGTCCCCCACAGTCCTCCCCTGCAGCACCACACTGCAAAATGGGAATGTCCTCTGTGTGGACGCTCTGCTTGTGTGTAAGGTTTATGATTTAACAAAGCAGAGTCCACCAATTTTCTGTCTGTCTCTCACACACACAAACACACACTACAAATGCGTTGCCATCATGGACAGAATATTGTGTCAAAGTATAGTATGGGATCACCTCATGAATATCAAGCGCTGCATTTTGGCTGAGGTTGCAATGGAAGCTTTTTAAACAGCCAGAAGGCAGACAAACTTAAATTATCTCTATTAAATACTGTTTTATATAACAATCTGTTCAGCGTTGGTGATCTTTTTCAGTGCAAACACACAGTGTATCAAATGTTATAAAGTAAACATTTCTTCTGCATTGTTTTGAGATTGATATTCAAAGCTTTGGTAGATTTATATAGAACAGGATAAGTTTGAAACAGAGTTATTAAATATAATGATATATATAATTGCCTGTACTGCAGAAGCAGTGTTTGATTTGATTAGATTAAATTGATGACAGTGTTTCCCTGACTAAATTTACAAAAACTGCATGTTTTGTTGTATAGTAGATGATAGTTGTTTCATGTAAAGTCACACCACTAAGAGTAAGAAGCTCGTTATGAGAATTTACCAAATCTTTAAGGCTTTAAAAACAGTTTAAATTGGACATTTTTCATAGCTATTGTGGTGGAACAACAGAGACCTTGATAAAGCTGCCACAGATGACCAATTCCAGTGTGTAGCTGCAGTTGCCATCTTTTCATCATCTCATGTTCTCCCAGTTACCAAAATGGAGGTGAATCTTTTAAACCTGGCACACATACAGGATATTACAAAAGCATTCCACAATACTGAGAGCAGCCCACTGTAGTCATGGAGGCAGTCCTCCCTCAACACGCATAGCAGACAGACAAATCACTGCCCTCCACTCTGAATCTCAGTAAAATACTGATTCATGTTACAATCACAACCTCAGCTGCCTCCCGTGTCATGGGCTCAGTAATGCTACACACAAAAAATTGTCCCCGTCTGGAGCCATCAATTGTGCTTGTTGGGTTTGGTGTGCATATAAATGCAGTGTGTGTAAGGGGAGGTGCACTGCAAATTGCTATCCATTAAAAATGTATCTTCCCCCTCTCTTTTTCTGTTCGATTTTCTGTGCATAAGGAAAGGTTTTAATTATGTTTTCTTTTATTCCAGTGATTAATCCTGGAGCACAGTGCACCGGGGTTCCCCCTCGGGAGACGTCACATATCTGGCAAAGACTGTGCTCTTATCATCACTCTATCTCTGTGTCATTGGAGCTCCTTCTCCTTCTGTCTAGTGGTATACAAAAACACAGACTTCCATCCATGATGATGCAAATTTTCCTAAACCTTTGGTGCTTTTCTTCTGCTCAAAAGAAAACCCAGCTAACACCCCTACCTTTGTTTATATATTGAGTGCCGCTACATTTTCATTATCATTATTAGTGATTCTTTTCTGTATTATTTATTTGTTCATTGTGGAACATGGAAAAAAAATGCAATCATAATTACATAGAGCCCAAAGTGACCTCTTTAAATCAATCATTTTGTTTGACCTATTGGCCTAAACTCATACAAATTCAAATCCGTACACTCCTAACAGCAAATGCTCGTTTTTTTGGTTTGACAATTTTTAAACAATCCATCAATAATGAAAACAGTTGGTGAATGAACAACATATTCACTATCCATTTTAGCATTAAACAGCGATACTAATATGTGTGTACATGGTTGCACTAAATGCATGACAAAGAAAATCATAGACTTAGAGCTTCTGAATGCAGTGCTTACTGTTGCATTACAACTTATGCTACATAATTAATGTGAGCCTTTATATATCTGGAGTTGTGGAAAATGTTTTCCACCACTACACTCCATTTTCTCACATACATAACTTTTTTTAAGTATTTTATTTTTCTTCACTAAAGTGGCAACACAAGGCATGACCACATCTACACACACTTACTTTACGAAAATGCTGTCAGATCCCACTCTGCACTGACCTCTCTCACATGACTGAAATAGAGTGTGAAATTTCTGTTCAAACATTCATGAGTGTAGACCTGCATTACATCACCTCTGTACCTAATCATAAATGCAGTGAATCAGAACAAGGCCAGAACAAAGGAAATGTAAGGATGGGAAAAAAATAAAAAATAAAATAAAAATCACACTTCAAGGGGAGAGAAGCATGTGAGAGAAAGATTAAGACATACAGAGAAATAGAGAAAATGGGAAGCGGAGGGGGCAGGGGATGAGGCCACATGCGTGTTTCTCTTAGACTGCTGTCTCTTCCTGCTAGCCAGACGTGACTTCACCACAGCTTCCTTGTTTGCAGATATGACCTCACTCATGCAGACTGAGCCTATGCCATCCAGTATTATGTAAAAACACCAAAATACTTTGATGCAAGTTGCTCTCTGCCTCCGTGGGAACCTGCAGCAGTCATACAAGCTGTTTCTAGCCTTTGATAAATCATGCAGTGTTTACTACTACACAGGGTACAGAGGAGAAACCCAAATCCCCCAAAACGTTTGGGATGATCCCGAATTGCATAATTTATCAGAGCTGAGATGCAACTATGCTCCAGCATTAAGCTGTCTGGCTAGAGATATCCATCTTTACACTTTTAGAGCGGAGCCTTGTATTCATTTAAATATTGTGATAAGTAGGCTCTTTCTCTCTCTTTCATAAGTTGTAAGTATGCTGCAGAAACCAATTATTAAATTGTATCATATAGAACCACAGTTCTTTGCAGTAGCAGTCATATCCCTTTCCACTTAAATTTTAATCCTGTTCAAAACAATAGATGTTTGCAACACATATTTGGACAAATAAATTATTTTTAATTTTTTTTGAGAAAACGAAGGCAGAGATGTGTTAGAAACCTCCATTATCATTGGACTACTTATTGCTTCATCTTCATTTGTTGTAGTAATGTTGACAGCAATTAAAATGATGAGCAAACATTACCACTAAAATATGATCTAAAAAAATGTAATATAAAAGTTGTGGTAAATCAGACCAGTGCTAATGACTTATATTTCCAATTACAGTTTCCCTTATTTTTTCATGCAATCTCTTTGGGATTCCTTACATCCATATTAGCCACATCACCCTTTTAGAAACTATGTGTCCAGCATCACCTCAAAAGCCCTTTTGCCCCTTTAACGTTTTAATAGTGACACAGTTTACATGAACTTGTTTTTTGTCCCCATTCTGGCATGTCTTACCATCCTGGGTGCTCATGTCTGCCTGCTGAGCAAACACTCACTGTCAATCATTTCTCTGTCAAAAGGCTAAGAGTGCTCCCTCAGGACTGACATCGCCAACCAGCCAACCAGTTTCCCTGCTGCTCTGCCCAGTGTCCCAGTCTACATGTCCCACTTTGGTCCCAAGTGAGAGGAACAATGTAGGAGGACAGACTGAGATTGGGGAAAAAAGTTGTTCAAATATGCTGACTGACAACTAGTGATGCAGGATGTCCTGATACCCATCTCTCTAGAGGTGAATCAGGAAGGACCAAATGATAAGAATTATATCATACAAAAAACAAACACACACACATGCAGGGATATGCACACAAACTTCAAACTTCAGTCTGGCCCCTTAAGTGTTCCATCAGGAACTCTTAGGAGACACTCCTGAGTCATTCCAGTGCTTACCTGAGAGTGTCCGTCTCCTCTCAGCTTGTGTCCTATCTTTGCCTTTTTTATATTCAAGCCTAAGGGAAAGTAGTTTAGAACACCGCTGGGCAGAGGGGCAACAACATTTTTCTAGTTGCTGAGACTTGAGTGCAGCACCCCTAGATAAGGACAGGCCAATGTGTCTGGTACGAGGGCCAAAGGCTATTAGAGGGACTGAACCTCTAGTTACAGAATACTTTATATATCTGCTATAGAGTCAATGTGGGGTTTTTTTTCTTTTTTTTCAATATGGCATAAAGACGACTGCATTACCTCTACTGCAATATCTCAAAATTATACCAGAATGCTGGCCTGTAAATAACCAGGACCTTTTATGATTCGTTTTTATACCCGTTAATATCACAATCATCTGTTTAAATGTCAACATGATTTTTACCTGATAGTATAAAATATACAGTATGTTTATTAATAGATCAACAGTTGTTAGACCATAAAGGTGCAGCATCTTAGCTCAGTCAAAATGCTTTTAACGCCTAGTGCATCATTCAGTGCCCATCGGAGTGACACTGTCTAACACATGTCACACTTTGCTGGTGAACTCCAAATTGCACCAGCTCAGCTTGAGTTGCTGGCCCACTTTCTCCCACTCCATCACAACTCAAATATTCTTTGCTCTTTTTGTCATGTTAACGCAGAGACAGTAAGCACACACGTACATTATAAACACCAAACAGGTGTCTAGTAAGACACCATGTCTGTCAGCCACCACTGTACCATAAGTATCGAAAGGGGGATAGACCTTCTAATGCAGTGCTGTGAAAACACCACAGACGACCCTCATTCCATCCTTTGTTAGTTCCTTCCTATCACAAATCTGGAGCATCTCCTCTACTTCATGTCTCTTTGATTACTTGTTTGCTCATCAGTGCCAGAGCTCAGCTGTGGCCAACGTGCCATCCTCATCTCTCATCCCTAACTCTGTTTGTGAGAGCTGCCAGAGGCTATTCAGCAAACATACAACACTAGACAAACATGCAACCATCCAGTGCACGTGCACACACACACAAGCAGACAGAGATTCAAATGTTGACATGGGCACTTTTGGGTGATATTGGTATGCAATCCTGTAAATACAAAGCACCAACCTACATCTTAAGAAATTACCACTGACATTTGAATGAGTTTTTCTTATACTGTGAGCCTGTACACTAAATATTACTTCTTCTGGCTAAATCAAAAGACAACATTCTCATATTATTGCCTTCTTATGTTGATTGTATATGATTTAGCCAATGTTGACATGTAGCAGCTACACAGCAACATAGGCACTTACTGTATTTTTAGCTGTGTTTTGGTTTTCACCAACATCTGGGAAAAGACAGCATCTGCCTCTTTAGCTCCAAACGGTTCCATCGTGTTCACAAGCTAGTCAACAACTTTGTCATTCTGACATTTGGTGCTGTGTGGTTGGTCTACGGTGGGTTCACAGAGCTAAAAACAGATGCCTGCTGTTATTGAAAATGATACTAAGAGAGACAGGACTGAATGGTTTTAAAATGTAAGCTCCGGGTCAGAAAAATCAAAAGGATAAAGTGAATGATGCTTAGCTAATGGTAACCGAAGATTTGGGTTTGTAATAGCCACTCCTGTCACATTACACTTAGTCATTTGCTGCTTTTATTATATAAATATTGATTATAGTTGCATTAATTAACATTATGTTTTCCATATTTAAGGTGTTACCACACATTTGAATATGTAATACATTTAGCTTAAAGGATTTAAAGTGCTTCGGGAACTCCTGATGATAATGGATACTGGACTGGTAAAATGCAAGGACAGGAGGCTCAAGTTTGAACAATATTAATGTAATTCTGGTCAAAATGACGATGACAGTTGGCCCTCTGGGAGAGGTGGCCTATAAGGACTCACAGGTAAGCGAAATGAAAATACAGAATGACAAATGACAGTCTAATTATAAATGGCTCTGTTGAATTATATTGGTAAAACTAATCTGTTGCTCGTTAATTGAACTGTGTGTGACTGAGTGGTTGCCAATTTAGCCAAATTCTGTAAGAGACAGTCACTTTACACCTGCACTAAGTTGCTATGGTTTCCACTTTGTAACACATTCTTTCCACTTACTCTTTGTTCCCCCTTTGCCTCTTGTATATTTTTGTCTTTGCACCTGCTAAAGATTAAAGGGTGGTCAACAGTCTAGAGGTCTTTGTGGCAGGGCTCAGAAGCAGCCTGTATCCATTAACTAACAAGAATGTGTGTTCAATTTTTCTTCTCTTTTCACCCCCCCCCAACCTCCGCTCTGCTCTACAATACTATGTATGTAAGCTCAAACCTAAACGACGGTTCATTTACAAATCACTTTCACTGTTATATTTCTTGAAATTGGACTTTTCCTTAAATTTCAGTTGGAAACTTGTTTCAATCTCTGCTCTGACACATTCTGCAGTGTCTCCAGTTGTTGCTTTCTCCCTTTACATCCAAATACAGTAGTTGGTATTCTACACGGCATGGCTTATATTCAGGGTAATGCAGAAAAGTCATTCAGCTTCACGCCTCTTTCTCAAACATTACCATACAAATGAAAGCAAGGGAACAAAAGTATGAGAATTTGTGTGCTGCATGAATCTAAAGAACAACTTGAGTGAGGTTCATGCATCACAGCCCAATAACATAATAAAAGACATAAAATGCTGCCCATTACTAACATAAAAGATGTGGATTGGGCTAAAATAACCTAATAAATAATTCTCTTACATTAGTAAGCACATTTAGTTGTGGAATTAAATATTAAATATTGCATTGCTACATTTAGTTTATTACTGGATGAAACTATAAAATGTTTTACAAACACGTATATGGTCTGTTTATTTGTAACATTGAATATAAATAGTAAAAATAGGGCTATATATAAAAATTGTTTATACACATGCATCACATTCTCTCTCTCTCTCTCTCTCACACACACACACACACACACACACACTACATCTTGGTATGTTGTGGCAGTTCTATCAATCAGACCTATACAAAATACTGTCTGCTAGTGGAGGTTTGCCTAAAAGGGCCTTTGGTTTGTAGAGCATACAGCAGCATCTACCAGGTGTGGGAAACTCTGGTCCTCAAGGGCCACTGATCTGATTGTTTTCCAACCATTTATGCTCTACCCACTGCTGATTGCCTGATCTGTGTTTGATCAGCCAACCACAAGATGGAAAATACCATCTGAGTTGAGAGTGGAACAGGGAAAGACGAAGTGAAATGCCATCTTCAAGGTTCCAAGTCCTCGTTGAATAATTGGTTGAGTGTGAAAAGTACAGTACGTTTACCTCACAGTGAAATAAAAATGAAATGGTTGCTGCTGTGATAAATTATTAGACATTTGAAAAAACACAACACATGGCTGTTGGTGGTCTGAACATTGACTAAGGCAGGACTTCTCTTCACTATTTCAGTCGCTTTTTAGAACACAGCAAAGTGCAACACCATGTCATTGAGGAAAAACTATTGTTAAAGACCATTTGTAAAACAAATCTTAACTCTATAAGACACTATATAGTTTGATTTGTTTAAAACATAACAAGACCTAAACTTTGAGGTGAAAACTATGCCAATGCTTTTTTAATTAATTTATATTCCTTATTGCTCAAAAGCATTACACAAATACTATATATGATTAGAGACATGTGGAGTTATGGCTACATTTAAGCTTGGATCATGCCTCTAAATCTGGCCTTGTTTCTCATATTTGGCAGTTTTCAAGTTTTGTTTTTTGTTTTTTATTTTCTTTTTTACCAGAGACTAGCAATGTGCAGATTAAGCTAAAATACAGTATCCAGCTGTTAAGAAAAGAGCTTTGCTTCTATGTCCATTGATGTTTGAGATCAGTACTTCATGAGGATTATTTTTGTCCAAAAAGCTCAATTCCATCACCTCCAAAATAAGTCAGCACAATAGACAGAGAATTTGCAGCTATGGACACTTTAACGAGCTTTAAAATTTTGGGATTTAACACACACACACAAGAGCGTTTGATCCACACTATCTGCCTCTCCTCATTTGGAGCATGGCTTAACTGAGCCGTATGAAAAGCAACACTATCTCATTGTTTCAAAAAGCAGATTATCTGTGACTTCAAAACCCTCACTTTAGGCAAAGCAACACATTGCTGCACTGTACCCGAGCCACTACTATGTTTCATACCATAAAAGACTCTGAAAGAAGAGGAGCGATAATCTCTTTCCTGGTGCAAACCCACTGGAGGAAGGTGAAACCGGCCTGTTTTGTGTTGGAGAATGGTGCAGTATGCAATCTCACTCTATCTGTCTTCATCCTAACATATTTTAAATGCTTTCTGTACCTAAGTGTTTTTGTGTACAAGCATGAATGGGTCTGAGCCCAAGTGTAGCTGCCAAAGGATTTACGCTGCCGCTGACTGCTCGCTTATCGTTCACACTGTGTCAGAGGATGAGTGGGTGAAACGTATTGTCACGAGAGTGTAAATGCATGAATGTATTCAGCTGTGGGGATGTGTGAGCCATAAGGGACACACAGGATGGACAGTGATACCTTGGACACTTTTTTTCTGTCAGGCCTCTCTGATACAGTTCTAAGTTTTGAGCTTTCTCATCATCATCTAATGTGGATGTGTGAGCCATAAGGGACACACAGGATGGACAGTGATACCTTGGACACTTTTTTTCTGTCAGGCCTCTCTGATACAGTTCTAAGTTTTGAGCTTTCTCATCATCATCTAATGTGATCATCTAGTGTGCTTTATTTTTTTTAAAGTCTTTTCCTTAGTCTGTGCCCCGCTCACATTTTCCTTGCCCATTCTACATGAAACTGATGATTAAAGGCCCAAATTGCAAAATTAGAGCCTCTATTTTCTATTAAGAAAGACTTTTCTGCCAATGGGACAAATATACAACATATAAAATACATCTAGGTCTTCATCCAGATGTCATGAAAACCAGTATATAATTTAATTAACATGATTTTTACTGATACTTTGTTTTTTCCAGACATGAAGTGCAACTTTTTACTTGACGTCTATTCACTACTTTTGACAAAACTGTTTTTTACCTTGTCACTTCTCATTCGTTGTCTTGTTGTCTTTTGCCTCATCTTACATAATCTATCAATCTGCACCTTTCCCATAAGTGTACTGTATACTAAACTCTTTACTGTTTCACTGTCTTTCCTTATTTCCATCGTTTATTATCTAAAGTTCTGCAGTGTTCTGCTGTGTCTCCCTGCGTTAGGCCCCCTAAGCCCCCCCTGCATTAGTAACAGATATATCTTTATACAACTCGCCCAGTGCAAGGGCAGCACATCAATTCGCCTGGTGTCTGCAGCCTTTGCTTTGGCTCACCGCTCAACTTCTTGCCTCCCTGGGTGGGGCCTGGTTATTGAATTGTCCCTGGCTTTGTTTTGGCTGGCAATCTCTCTTCTTTTCTCTCTGCTCCCAAATTATGTCCCATTTATTCTAACCCAATTATTATTGAAGCCTGACTGAGCAGAGTTATAGACGATACTTTGTTAGAGCTTGGCTATTGCTGACACACATACTGTTCCTACTGCCTCTGCTGTAGCGGTGCCAATTGGACACACACGCACGAGCACACAGTCCAGATATTATCCTATTTATGAGGGATGACAGTTTTATTAATTAATGTGGCGGTGTTAGGCCGTAAAAAAAAGATGTGAACATGAAGAGCCTGACTAATTGGACGGTGAGTGTGAGGGAGGTTGGTGTTTTATTGTGTGTGCTTTGTTTTGATGCGGCTCATAAGTCACAACACACACCCACAAACAAGGTTTAAGTGAAGAGAATTTTATGTGTAAAAGTAAAAGCAGAGAAGACTAAAAACTGTCCCTAATCAGAGACATGTATAAGCACAAACCCCCTACAAACAAGTCCAAATTCTGAAGGACACTTTCAATTGAGTCCATTTCTCTGAGTGCTCACTGCATGTGTTTAAAAGATTTCTGGGCTGTAGCTACTAATCCCACTAGATGATCCTGTCTGCTTGTTAGACTCAAACACAATGGAATCAGACCACGATGACCTTCTCTTTACCTGCCACTAACTATCCCACTAGTCCTCCTGGTGAAGATGTCATCTACTTGTGTGTTTTATAATGTCCCTTCACCATATTTTTGTGACTTTGTACAATAAATCCACATCGGTTTGATACTTGGCTGGTTATAGTTTGTGTTTTCATTCTGAAAAAAAAAATTACAATGTAAATAACCAAGCATTAACATACGCTACCAATTACAAGCATGATTGAGTGGATTATTTCTTCAACATGATCAGTGTAAAACTGATTGCAACTAATCTGTTACATTTTTACTTGGTATCACATGTTCAAAGGCTATGGAACAAGCAAGAAAGTGGACATTTAATTTAGTTTGGCTGCATTCAGCGCTAAGTCTGAATTGTCGAGGATGGATGACAATCCTAACATCTAGTTTACATTACATTATCCTTGATGGTAGTGTGATTCTCTTACGTACAGAAATAGGCTCAGAAAGTGAAATAAATATGCTGCTTCATGCATAGGAAGAAATATACAATAAATTGAGGCAAGAAGCCTTTCACTTATCATATATCATATTCAAAGCCTGTTAGCACCAGAGCGAACTGTCTTTGTCAGTCTTTATCAAACATCTCCGGTCTGCTACACTCGATTGTGGCGTGTTAATTGTGCGCCTAATATTATCTTCGCCAAGGGCATAGTGGGGTGATAGGAAGTCAGGGTGTAATGAACATACGGTCATCATAACTTGCGAGCTAACCGTCTCCCAGCTCTCTCCAGAGTGAAGCTTACTCTCTCGGACTGGAGGAGAATCTCTGGCTGCATGTCAATGAGCCCAATTCCCTGTTAACCAGCTCAGCACACAGGAACTCTTGTCTCGCATACATTGACTGCCATCTGCACCCTGAAAGGGTAAATGTATGTGTATGTGAGAGTAAGGGAAAGGGAAAAAAACAGCCCTTCAATGTGCTATAGTTAACCTCATGCACATGCCTGTCTTACAGTCTGCTGCTTGAAAAGCAGAGAGATCATTGAGAAAAAGATCTATTTTTAGACATGAAATAGGAGGGGATAAGCATGAGCCATGCGCATGTGGATGTGGATGTGTGTATGTGTAAAGCTGTTGTTGAGTCTATGGGTGAGCATGATGTGTAGTGATAGTCTTTTCCAAAACGATGTTGCAGAAGAGGCACAAGCTATCTCACACTTCTCACGCAATCACATAAACCACACGAGTTCTGGAGAAAAACACACAAATCTGGATATTGTCCCATTGTTCCTGCAGCTAAGCCTGACAGCAGTGTTGGACTTGCATCACACACACAGAGACACAGACAGACAGACAAACACACAGCCTCCCTAGCAACGGGACACGTGATGCTAGTATTGTATAGCCAACCTTTTCACGTTCTCTCTCTCTGTCTCTAATCCATGTCTTTCATCCTGACAGGTGCCAGCGGCTGGTGAACCAGGCTGCAGATTGATGATTAGAGTGGGCAGAATGGACACATGGACAGGCACCAATCTGAGGTCATCTGAAAGTCTGTTTGTCTACAGGGAAGCAAATTTTAGTAAATGCCACTTAAACTAAAACTTTTTATGATGGTGAAAAGATTTTTACTGCAGAGACTGGTGAAGTGTTTCCTAATCTGGTGCCCAAGGTGCTGCAACATAGACATTAGATGTTTTGAAGTAATGACAATATAAAAGAAGGTTTTTGCTTTGATTATTTGGCAATTCAATCTGTCTCTTCTCATTAATATTGCACACAATGGAAAAGCTCAACAGGCATTGTAGGGGCAGGGGTTGCTAAAGGTTAATTACTTTTCATTCTTCTTAAAATTACTCAAATACAACATAGGACATTATCACTAATTAGTTTTGAATTAATTAAGGATAAAGCTCTATTCATATATATATATGTTTAGGAAAATAGAGACATTGAGGATGAAATGGTCTAAAGTGGTCTCCCCCCATGTACTAGAGAATATATATATGCCAGTGCTATGAGTGAGGACACCATGTTTTAATCACCTACTTACAAAGCTAAAAAGCATCAGAGCTAATACAGGGTTTAGGGTCACTACAACACACTGGTTGCGTCTTAGCAGCAAAGTGATGACAGTGGAAACACAGGCATTCGCACACAGACAGGCTTACACTGACATTATCATTTCATCTGCCTGCTCTCTCACACGGACAAGGCTCCTCACAATCTTTACATTTTTCTTCATGTAAACTCTAATGTATTCAACTCGAGAAATGTCTGCAGTCTGACAGGGAGTCTTATACACAGCCTATCTTTCTCACACGTCTTCCTCAAGACAGAAAAAAGATGAAATATGGTAACGCTACAGCAGAAAGCCAAAAACCTTTTCAGGCTTCCTCAAGGTTATAATCGATTTGTAAATCAAATCACCCAAAACAAGATATCAATATTTTTTTCTAGAAACCCCATAGAGCCATCCATCTTCTCGATTTCTAGTTCACCTTATTCTCAGCCCTTGTCTAGTCAGCACCCCTTCCCCCCCTTACCTAATCTCAACACAACACCTATCCTTCATCTTTGTAACATGGCACCAGCTTGTTTTCATTCCCTGCCCCCTTCAAAACAGTGTCCCCAGTCCCGACCTTTTTCCTACTGATTGTGCGCTGACCCTGCAGAAAAGCAAAGGCCTTCTTTCAGTTTTAATTATTCATGTGCAATGGGAGGCTCCTGCTTCTCTCCACTGCAAGCCAAGAAAAAAGTGCTTCTACAGTAAATGAGTGTGTATGTATGGTACCTATATGCATTTTTGTGCCATTGTGCAGGTTTTTAACTTTATCACATCTTTTAAAAATTGAGTGTTATTATGACCAAGTCAGCTACATTGATCATGGAATGCAGACAGACCAGCACAACTAAAATGCTTGTCCTCTCCCAGTTATCATCCAAAATGTATGCTGTAGTCATAGATGTACACAGACCAAATTCTGCATTCAACTACTTAGTTGTGTATGTTCATGGTTTTCCACCAGAATATGTAAAATATAAAGTGGCTTCACTTTCAGCATTATCAAAAAGTTCTCTACAGTATAACTAAAACATTTCCTATTAATAGATGCTTTTCAGTGAATATTACCTCTATTAATAATAATCAGTATATAAAAATGTACACAGCTTTACTGAAAGCTATCTATTAAACCACTAACAAGTTTAAAGAGATTACTTTTCACGCCAAGCAGCAAACTTACTTTTTCCTCACTGACACTACTGACAACTCCACATGACACCTCCAGGAGAAGCCTGAATTTAAACTCCTTACAAATTTCACCATTAGGCTGACAAATGAAACGCGGGCTTTAAGTCGGCAGAGTGAGCCTCAAAAGCTGGTATGGAGTGGATGGAAGGAGATTATAGGGGGTCTCATCTCACCGATACGGGCAGAAATCGCTGACAGTCAAGGCGATGCAGAGCGTCACGCTTCTGATGCATAAAGTCTGGAAGTTCATTACCCAGCATATCATCACCGAGCACACTGAGGACCCCGGAGCTCTCCACATTTCTCTTTCCCTCTTTCTCTCTCTTTTTTTAACACCCTCTCATTCTCACAGTCTCTCACTCATTCTCTGTGGCTGAAGGTAATGAAAGACTGGGAAGCACACAGTCATCATTATACACCTAAAACCCCTAAATGTGTCATGGTTTGGCATTGTAGACAGAATAATGGCCACTTACTCAGACTCCTAACACCTTGTTGTGGTGCAGCAATATGGAGCAAAGAAGTAGTAAGTCCATGCAGAGAGCATATTGATCATATTTGGTCAAAATTCTCATTTTGGCACAGCTACAGTTTTTCTGAAAATCCCTCACATTAATAAATTACAATGTAAATATTGTATATACACTACAAATGCATGGTCACACATGTACAAATCATTAAAAGATGAAGGTGTTTTAATGTCCCTCCAAAAACACCTGCATGACTCAGACCCTACGCCTCCGCATCTCCATGGCGACACCACTCCTCTCGCCAGGGTCACCCACTCTGGCAAGCTCATTAGGGCTGTTGTCACGTTCGATGTGCTGCCCCTGGGTGCCTTTGAAGATGACAGTGTGTGTGTGTAACTGTGTGTATTTTGCAAATTTGCCTGTATGTTTCAGGAGGTGTGTGAGAGGAAAATCAGATATAGTGAGACAGCACGGTGTTTTTAGCAGTAGCTACATGTCAGATCTGTGTGTTCAGGCCCTCATCCTCCATAAGATAACAATGATATTTTAGAAGGTGATCTTATCTCAGTACCACCTTTTTCCTCAAAACACACAAAGCAGCACATGCACAACCCCCACCCAGCCCTCCCTGTAGGACACACAAAGAGGAGCTTCAAACTAACTTTAAGTGAGATTGATTAGTTCAGATAATTTCAGAGCAGCTCTTGCTAAAGGGCACCAGTGATAGCAGGACTGTCTTACTGACAAATGAAACAAGTGACAACAAATGAGAAAAAAGAAAGCCAGAACTCACAAAAGAAAAAGTTTATAAGACAAATTTCTGTTTGTAATGAATCATCGCAACCTCTTGGGTATTGTCTTTACTTATTAATCAGCTGCGACTTTGTCAGAGTGTGGCACAGCTCTCAATAATAGATTGGGAGAGAAGTCATGCGACCCACTAGCACACGACCACACGAATATACATGCAATCAAGCCAGCTGTTCAGAACAGAAAAGAATAAAGGGCATGGAAACAACCACCCAGTTCTAACTCTCACCAAAATTACATAAAAGCTCCTGGGAGCTGCTTTTATTCTACACTGTCCCCTGGCTCCACATCACCCATCAATCATCCTGCGGTTTCTTTAAGGTTTGGATTGAACAGTTTGAAAATTACTGTTCTATCATGTTAGTCAGATGCTCTACTATATATGATGAGATAAATATTAAGACAATGTGTATTTACATTCAAAGTATTATTACAATTATATAATTCCTGCCATGTTTATGATTGTTTATGTACATATTTTTGTAAATACAGTGAAACCACACAAAATCAACAAACATGCTAGAAGCTTTCATTAGGCAGATTAGATTATACGATTCCAATTGCTAATTAAGTGGCCTTTAGCTAAACCCTACCCCCTTTAGTAAGTCTTGCAACATCTCTCAAGCGTTTTGACTGTGATGGTGTCAGATTTTTTTTCACTGGAAATTCTTGGTAATATTTTGGACCACAGACTCATAATTTGTATCCTACAGGTACAGATTATTCCATTGAAATGACTCTGACTAGTAGATTTGATCTGCTGTATCAAGCGGACTAGTTGAGCTAATATTTGCTTTGCAGCTTTTTTAAAAGCATTGACTCTGGATGACGTAATGTTTCCAGCTCTAACACTTTAACACTTATGTTAAAAATCTTGAGGGATATGTAACTTTTATTGAATGAGAATGAAAGACTGGCTAAAGTTGCATATGCCAGGCAGCATCATTCCCAAGGTTGGTATTTCATGTAGCTGCAGAAACACCAATAGGGAACCTGCATTGTTTTTGCACTGCAGTGCAGGCTTACTGTCAAAAAGTGTGTTAAGAAACATTAATTCATTCTATAAAACCCTGTTTGGCTGCTCAGCTAAGGAAAGATTGAAGACGAAGCTGCATTTTCAAACAGTATGCTTTCATGTTGGAAAAATCTTAGCATTACCAATGAAATGTTATGCTACTACAAGAGACAAGAAAACTCAAAGCTTACAATCTTTCTGTCTCATACAACCCTTGATTGTCATTAAACTCATTTGTCTTTTATTTCACACATTAAACATGCACAAAATAGAGCTCAATCCCTGTGTGTTTTTTGAAAGATGTAGACTGTACTGGCCAGCCTGCAGAGTGGATTCACTGTGACACTGTCTCTTCGAGGGCCTCATGAAGAGAGGCTCAGCTCCCCTCACAATGGCCTGGGAGCTTGTCAGTGGGCTGCCTGTCAGCACACAGCCAGGCTGGGGACGTTTGATGTACCACATGAGGATGAGGGGACAGATGGGAGGAAAGGAAGAGATGGATGGAAGTGGGAGAGAAAAACAGGGTAGAACAGGTGAAAATAACACATGTATCAGGAGAAAGCAACCCTGGGTTTTATTATTCCCTTTATACCCATGACAGGTGGAGAATTCTATGAAAAGCTGTGTTCAATTGGCAGAGGAATTGAATAATATTGTGACAGTTGGACAACACTTTGTACTCATAGTATATGCAAGACAAACAGGCAGAAGTGCGGTTGCTAATTAGACAAATATTGGCTTGGATAAACATTTACTGCATGACCTTGGTGGAAGAAAGCTGGATATAGACAATGCCGCAGACTTTTAGAAGGTATTCTCTCAAACCAGTCTTTGTGATGACTTGCTTGGAAAAAAGCAGAGTAGTCAGATTCCACTGGGTGCCAGAAAGCTGTAAAACTAGTCATATTTCCCTATAATGAGATTATTATCCTCAATTAAAGTGTACCCTGAGAGTGACCAAGAAAATGGTAATTAAACACTGCTCTGCAGTAAAATCTCAACATGTTCCAAATCTTACTGAACATGACTTATATTTGGAAATGAGGGGATGCTGCTTCTCCGCTGCTGCTCTTGTCCTGACCCTTGGCAGAGAAAGCTGTTAAAATTTCATGAAGGAAAGAGAAAATTACTGGTTGGTGATTTAAATGGTTGAATTCTTGCTGCCCTTATTAAATGTATACCCTGACTCACATATCTATGTGAATCCACACACTATTAAAACCCTCCACTCATCTCTCATTTCTTGAAAAAAAAGTCAGTCAAACATGACAATGACAGGAGGATATTCTCTGACATATTTAGCATATTTTAAACCTGAAATCTGCTTAAGCTTTTTCAACTGACACATTAGACGCATCAGCACATGCATGTATAGCGTAGACACCAATAGTATCACAACATGAAATTATTACCCATGTTTGCTGCAGTCTAGCACATAATCAGCTAACAAAGTGAGTGTAGGTGACTGGCCTCCGACCTCCAGTGCTTTGGGAGAGCTCCAGCCATACTGCAGGCACTGCAGCATTTGTTGGCCTAATTAAGAATTCATTGGCCACTAACGATGAGTTCTGAGCTCCATTTCCTGCACCTTTCTCTCCCCCACGGTGTACTAAATCAGCCTAGAGTGATAGGCCTGACACACACAGACGGGAGACCTGGTACACTGGCATGCTGCAGAAAGAGGAGGGATTAGGGAGGAAAGAGGAAAGGCAGGAGACAAGAGAAAGCAGCAAAGCAAAGAAAGAGGTGAAAAACAGGTGGAAGGCAGGAGAGAAGAAATCAAATAGAGGAGGAGAAATAGCTTAGAAGGGAGGAAGGAGGAGAAATAAGTTGGCCACTCTCCACAGCCATAGAAAAATGCAGAGTAAGGCTGGCATTAATATGGAGCCTGGGGGAACGCCTCTGGCACTGATAAACACATCCTACTGTCTGTCTGCCTCTGTTATCTGTTGCACTGTGCTGTATCACCACTGTTATCCCCATGGGAGCCAGGAAGACCACTAATCTCCCCCTAAGGTGACACTTGCACCTTGGCATTCCCCAGATGTTAGAATCCCTGATCCCTGTTATTACTTTTTTCATTATTACACACATTATCACACAGCTACTGAGCTGCCCCACAAACTATTAATTTACTGTGGTCTTCTTGAGTGACAAAAGACTTATGTGTGTTTAATTATTCATGCTTAAAGTCATCACACTATAGTACAGACATTTGAGTGAACTTGTGGTGCAGTTTTACTGAAATACAGTACAGAGGTAATTACATTATTTGGTTGTATTCCAAGAGAGCTAACATAGAGTCAGAATGGCCACAATTATAATGAAAACCTTATATCTGTTGTGATATAAGGTCAACATGATAAATAAAGCTAAAGTGCAACATGATAAATTCATGTTGTGCAGCAAAAGCAAAGTTTAAATAAACATAAATGAAACTACATTCTATTGATTTCCCAAAAGGTGGAAAGCTAATACCTCACCCCTAATTACTATGATAAATTGAAATATTTTCATTTGATATCTCAAAGTGATCATGGTGCCTGATAAATATTTTCTTTAATGAAAGCATTATTTACAGCAGTATCACTGACATGTACCACAATCAGATACAGAGGACAAATGTGATGTTGTCAAAGTTTTTAATTGGAAGAGTGAAAAGTTTAATGGCTAGTGCATTTAAAACAATATGTTTTGTTTTATATGCTGAATGGATCTTTAGCCTGAAGAGTTAACATGTAAATTAGACTTACTGCATACTTGTATTTCATCATTGAGACAATTAGAAGGTTTTTCACCCAATTCGAAATGTGTATGTTTTTGCACATTTCATTCTAACACATTATACACTACAGGACAGTGCGATACACCTTTCAGAAGAAGCCTTTTAACTTTATGTATTACTCCTAACAACTAGGTGATGTCTGATCAGTACGTGTTTTTTTTTTTTTCATTATTACTATGGGTATGTTGCTGTGATCTGTAGATTTGTTTTCTTCTGTTTCTTTTACCTCCTAGTTTAAACTTGGATTGGCATCTGTCAAGGTTACTGCTGGTCTTCTTGTTGCAGATAGTGGAAAACAAATATGATAGATCTTCAGCATAACAACTTTTTACTGCCAGAACAACGCCAATGATTTAAGCTACTACGGCTTTCCTGTCACCACAGGCAGGACTGGAGCCAGGGCTGGATATGCTTGGCTGAGTATGAGCAGGACAGATTGCTCATTCACGCAACACAACAACAAAGACAGATCCTTCAAAGTCTCTCACTTGCTTGCATACCAACTGGCACGCAAACAAGCATCCTTCACCACCAACACACAAACACACACACGCAGACATATAGGGCTTGCCATGATAGATGTGAAAGGACACAAAGGTCAGCAGTCAGCAGGGCTTCACTTAGACAGGACTCGGATTCTTTTACATCACCTTGGCTTAGGAGATGGAGCTGACCTGAGCTGATCTTTCCCAATGTTGTTCCACTGTAATATACAGTACAGGTCAGCAACTGTTTTCAAGGGTTTCCAGTGTCCCCACTGCAATTTAACCTGTGAGTGCTATCCACTGACACAAGTCGACTGTTTCTCGTGTCCTGTCCTTCAGTATGTAAAGAAGGGATCCCATGTGGATGTGAATGACACATGCATTTATCTTGTCCCTCTCTGCAGATCAGCACTCCCGTCAGTGCGATGGTATGTCTCTGAAAAGCTACCGTCAAGGGGAAGTGATATAGAATATTTCATTTTTTCTCTCTCTGTCTCTCTCACACACACGCACACACACACACACACACACACACACAATTAAGCATGATCACACCACTTTAGAACGGATACAAACCAAGACACTGGCATTATCATGTATAAAAGCTACTGTTCATGCTTTTTTTTGGTTGCTCAGTTTATCCAGTTATTACTAATGTCACAACTTGAGATTTGCAAATATTATTGGAAGATTTATAAAATTTCTCATTGTGGATTCACACAAAGAAACAGGAGAACTTGTTTCAGGTAAAGAACTTCCCAACATAGTCTTAGTGTGGAAACTGTTATAGGTTCAGCAGATAAAACAAGAAACAATTTCTGAAAGTCTCAAATGTTGGAGTTCTCCACTTCAGCCTAATAAGACACAAGTGTTTGTGCATCATATGAACAAAAACGGCCACATGGATGCTACTACTCAACACTTTTACATTGAAGCTGTATAAAATCATTATTTTTTATATTAACAAGCCAAATAAAATTATATGAAGCACTCAATTTATCAAAGCCATATTTATCTGTTGCTGCTTTCAGCAAGAAAAACCTCAAATCATTATCCTCATTTGTACAGTACCTGTTCACACCAAGAAAGAAACAAGCCAAAAACAGAAGATCACTGGTAAACACAGTGGAGAATTTAGCAGTTAGAAGACAGGATTTTTTCTCTAATTGCCAATAACCACATAAGATCTAAAAGTAATCAACCTTTGCAGTGTGTCCGTAGACACAAATCCAAATAACTGTTAGTGATGCTTCATGTCTGGTGGATAAATACTATGGTGGCAGTTCAGCATATGAAATTTACTCTGTAATATTTTGGTGATGTTATGTTTTGAGCTCATTATACTGCCCCTTATAAAAAAAACTGTTACGCTGTGACCAAAGCATTACTTTAAATTAAACCACTGTTAGAGTTACACAAACTTAAACAATATAAAGCACAAACATTTTAACCACACCTACTCTACCCAAAGCAATAATTTAATGAGGTGACAAAAACAGAAGATGTTACTGATACAAGAATTAGAGCAGTAAATGTGCTTAGGACAAGAAAATTTTTTAAAGGATGAGCTGAAGTTAATGGCCATGAAATATGTTGTTCTACTTTATGCAAGTGCATAATGAACCCATGATTAAAGCTTGTGTTTTGGTGACATTGTTTCAGTAAAAGCCAATGCCTTATTTTGAGTAAATGGGCCAAGGTACATTCCGTTTTCTGGCTCCAATGCCACTCAGCACTGAATAAAGCATGGATAATATGGTAAAGTGTTATTTGAAAACATGGCTTCATTGGAAAGCAGACTAACATTGTGATTCATTTGGTTTGTTTCTACAATATTTGTATGACCCAGCTGATCCACATTTTTTGAGTTAACGTAACCACACAGGCATCTCTCGTGAGCCTAAGTTCTCTTGGAGACACATGGCACTACAAGTCTAACAGGCAACATGCTTGCACCCTGGAGACTCCAGCTGAAAGCCTTAAAGTAACACAGTTTTTGGAGTTTACTATGTGAAGAAGGAATGGTAGTGGATTACAATGTAAAGAACAACAGACCTTTGACCGGTTACTGTGTAACTTGGCACTCATTTACCAGAGGTGTGGAAAACACCCTGTGGGCAGTAATTTATTGCATGGCCATTCACGCTCCAAACACAACAGTATATCAAATCATCAGCAGTATCTACCCTGCATATGAATGACAATAGGCATCTGAATGCATGCCATTCAGTGCAATTATGTCAACAGACAGAATTAAATTCCTATCAGCTACTGTATGCTGCTGCATGTCATCTTGAACTTATCACTTGGTGACAAGTATTCACTGAAGTGTTGTTTCCCCCTGATGTACATTAGCAAACAAGGGAGTAGAGATCTTGTTGGCCATGGCTGTCACTGTGGTGAGATAGATGATGTAATTAGCGCTTAGTGCCAGCATCCAGGGCAGATCCACTGACTGGTGGGAACCAATTGGGAAAGAGAGGAAGATGTTTGTTAAAATGCCAAAGGCTTACTGAATGAGAAGAAGACTGGAGAGGCAGGAAAGACAGAGGCCAACAATAATGAGTTGCAGCTCTGGGCTTCTGAGTTTTCCTCCTCTTTCTTTTCCCTCCCGTCTTCTTCCCCGGCAGTGCATCGAGGACCATGGGCCTCCAGTGCTCTGATGTCCCTTTTACTGCATATAAATGTCGGTTTTGACTACATGGAGAGGCAGAGGGGACTGCTAGTGAGAAACATGTATTACAATAACACGCATTTTCTCATGTATTATGCATGTCCAGTCAGCATATTCATTCAAAATAATGGGAGTGCAGCAACAGCATGTTCACACGCTAGACCTGATTTGCAAGTTCGGTCAATGCAGTTTATGTCCAACCGACAAAGAAGATGGCTACAGCTACAAAGAATTCTCTCTAACCAAAGGAATAAGAGTTTTATCTTTTCATTGAGGAGTAATATGTCAGAGAAAGGTATCTAATTGTTTTCAGAAGGACAATATGTAAGGATGGATGCTCAATATAAAACTCATTTTAGAGTTGCATTGCATTTTTACAAGACATAGTATATATATATATATAACACCATGAGCGATCCTCCCTGCTATAGTAACACCCCCAGGAGAGTGAACACTGACCGAAAAGCTAGTTCAGTATAATAAAGGTCAGGGTGAAAGACACCTTCCCTCTCCCCTGGGAACACGTTCACAAGCGATGTTGGCCACGGTATTCAGTTTACTGTAGAGCAATTAATTACACACGATTAGTTAAAAGTGTGAGGGGTGTAGTGTGTTTCTGTGTGTGGGAAAGGATGGTTTATGTGTGGCAGAGATGTGTGGGTGTTTTTAGGTGTGTTCCCGTTGATCCTAGGCTGCTTAAACAGCACATCGTGATTAACCTGCAGGTCAGTCTGGTGGTATTAAGGCCATCACTCCAATCCCCACATACCCATCACAGGCTACAGGACTGAATTTACTATTGTAGCCCTGGCTTGACAGGTTAAGGTTGGGCTTCTCCCCCTGTTTTTGGATCTAACTTACAGCTAATGTTGCTATTTGGAGTAAGATTCATGGCCCTCCCTTCTGCAATACTTCAATACTAAAGAGTGATGGATATCTGCGATCAATAAGCAAACAGGAAGTGACACACAGCCTGGATCTTAATTCACTGGCATGTGAAACTGTGATGGGACTCTGGATCTACGTGTTCCATCTGTCCTGTGGCTG